>NC_044244.1:156277874-156539846 GCF_003957555.1 Calypte anna
TAAGGGGACAACCTGCAGTAATGGACAAGGGTTTGATTATGGCCTTGGAAATAACAAAGGTATGTTTTTACACTTGTATCTTAAAAAAAAAAAAAAAAGTTTTTCTTCTCTCGTTTTTGTTTCTCATGTCCTACTCTTCTAGGCACCATCTGATGTTTTCTGTAAGACAAAGGCGGTAGTGCAATGAATTGCAGGGTGTTCTGTAAAACTTGTACTTAATGTTGTAACGTTTTTTTTCTCTGCTTTAATTTCTCTCTAACTACTCTATATAGAAAGGATCAAAGATTTGTAAGTTGCAGTTGAGGCCTTCTATAGTAGTAGGCACAAAAGTGTAACGCAGAAATGAAAAATAGATACTTGAAGTATCCAAGATAGAGACAGAATCTGAAAATGAAAATATACCATATGAGATTTAAATTGTAAAGCTGAAGTTATCTTGCAGTCACAAAGAGGCCAGTTTCAAATGCTGGGAAATAAATAAAACCTTATCAATTTTACTGATGTGAAAAAATTGTTCATTTTAACCATTGTTTACTTCATTGGCAAGTTGTAATATGTATAAGCCATCACGGTAAACTCAAAGTACATTCCTTTTGTTCATTGATTGAATAGATCTAAAGGATTTAATAATATAGAAGGTACTTTTTCTGAGGCAGATGCTCTTGTGAAATACTATTGAAGCAGAGCTTTGTTATTCTACTACATCACTCTACTCTGTCCATGCCACTATGAACATGGGCATAAGGTGTGCTGTGTGTTTTTAACAAGAGTATGTATTCTTAGTGGTCTTCTTAATAAAACAACTTGATTTAAGGCTTCTTTTAAAGGCGAAGAGGTGAGGAAAAAAATATTCTTAAATGTTCTAGTCTGTTTCATATCATGAAATAGCTTTATATCATTCCATGGTGCTTTACGGCATAAAGAAGCAGTTCATGCTTGTTCATCCATTGCAAACCCTTTATTGGACAAAGGCTGGAAAAGTTTTTCTTTTGTTTTATAGGGCTTTTTATACAGAACTGTTTTTCCCAGTCCAGCAGTACTCATTGCAAATTAGTGACTGAATGACAAAATGGAAGTGTTTAGGTGTTCAGCTTGTGAGGCAGTATTACAGTTTGTCTCTCAGTGGCAACTGTGCAGTGATGCAAGAGTATTATCCTTTACCTGCAGAAGCATCTTAGGAAAAAATTTTTTTTTCTGGTGTTGTCCAGAGATAAAACTTGGGGAGATCAATATGCTATTATTAATAGCATATCTGAAGACATTGTAATTATTTTTGCTGTATCCTATTTTTTCAACAGTTTGTGAGGTGTTTCTTTGCAATATTATTGTTACAGAAAGTTTGGAAGCTACTCCTAGCATTGAATTGGTATCATTTTATAGGCATTATTCTCTCTACATACCCTTAAACTGTGATGTTTAGTGTGAGCAAGCAACTCAAGATCATTTTACTCATTCCACGTACTGCAATTTGTTCTGAATTGCCTGAGAATGGAGACTTGTTGGCAACTGCACTGAAAAGTTATATCATTTCTTTTTATACATTTGTTTTGCATCCTTAGGTCTAAGAAGCTTTGAGTTTTGTAGAAAATAAAAACTAAAACCACAAGCACTATCTGCTAGAGGAATTTCTGAACGGAGCAATAAGTTTGGAGATGCCTGTTTGTCAGAACTACTTAAGTAGAGATGCACTCATTTCAGTGCAAATACAGTCAGCGTCTCTGAGTGTTTCAAACTGCTAATCTGATGTATAGATCCCCACGCAATTGGTCTATGTTTGCAGTATTACCTGTGAGGCATAAGACTTAACTCACACAATCATTGTTTGATTTAGCTGTACCTTTACTCCAGCTGTCTGCATTGCAGGCAAATCTTTAATGTTCCTTATGAATGGCCCTACTCCTCTTTTATATCTAATTCTTGTGGGCAGATGACATGTTTTTCCCTTTAAAATAATTACTCCCCCTAGCAAACAGGCCTGTTATTTTTAAGAATAATAGTTCTTTGTCAAACATGTTAATCACTTCTGGGTTATTAAGGTAGGAATTACTGCTGCCTAAGTACAGATTTGAATATTTTTAGGTATCCTACTTCCAAAATAGAGGAATAAAGATAATATATTGATATCTGATTGTTTAGAAAGGAATTTCAGATATTTTATGTTTTAAAATTTAACTTTAAACAACAGTATCAAGAAAGTAAGTGCAGAATATCATTTTAGTATTCTTAGGTAATCCAGGGTTCCATGCATCCACTGATCTTTCTCTAATTCCATGAAATGACAATTGATAATCACTGAAAAATGTTGTAGATTCAGTGAGTTGTAAATTCTGTGTTAGCTGCTGGATTTTTTAATTAAGATTTTTTAAAAGCTGTCAAAATTATCTGAATTTGCAGAATAAAGTGACTCTGTTAGGATTTGGTTGGTGGTGGTTCCAATCTGAGATGCTCTCAAACTCTAATGTCTCCCAGCTCAAATTACTAAATATACTTCAACTTATAACACAATGTGATTAAACTGCCTTCTTACTCTAGGCTTTGCATATTTCTAGTGCTCACATTTTTAATGGCCACTCTTTTTGAAGATTGGCATTCAGAAATTAAAACTGTTTTTAACATGCTAGTTTTTCTTAAGACTTTCATATTCCTCACAACAAATGTATGTAGTTCTTGAGGAAACCAGTTTCAGTTACTAAGTGGGGTTTATTTTTTTTATTATCCTCAATCTGATCTTGAAAAGCAGCGTGCCAGAATGCTTGTGAAGATATTTGCCAAACCAAGCAAATATTTACCAAAGCCATGGCACAGAAATGCACATGCGAAAGCCTAATTACATGTTATCTTTCCCTTATCATCAGTTTCTCTAATCTTTTTCTGCATGTTTTGTTGCATGTGTGATTCTAAATGCTAGGAATCTGTTTACTTGTTGCTGGTTTTTTGTTTTGGTTTTTTCCCCATTGGCTGCTCTTCATTTTTTAGCAAGGCAAATATAAATCTCTCTTCTGAAATGTTTATATAATTGCAGTAAAATAACCACAATTCTTAAAAACCCTGCTTCTACTTTTCAGTAATTTCATTGGCATGCATGGGGTGAGATTTTTGTGTTTATTAGCCACAGCCAGAGTTGTATGTGGCTGAATAAGATCTCTGACCTTTTTTATTATCATAATTTAAACTTTAATCTGGACAATGACAAGTAACAGGTTGTAGTTTTGACTGTTTTGCCCACTACAGGTGACCAACTGAGTGCCATACTGAATTCCATTCAGTCACGGCCAAATCTCCCAGCTCCTTCCATCTTTGATCAAGCTGCAAAACCTCCCTCTTCCCTAGTCCACAGTCCATTTGTGTTCGGACAGCCCCTTCCCTTCCAGCAGCCTCAGCCACAGCTTCAGAGTAAGTTTGTCAGCCTTACCTGCCTCATCAGTCCATTTCTGCAGCTTTGACATTGCTGTTCTCAGTTGCTTGCCAGCTACAAATCATCCCTCAGTGCACCTTTCTGGTTTTGTTTGGAAAGTTTTTCATGATTCAGAAGCATGTGAGCTAATGCTCCTAAAGACTCGTGCAACTTTAGTTTCTATATTGGCAGTATTTTGCTTTTGTATGTGTTCTGCAGTGTAGGTAAGTCATGAGAAAGTGCCTTTCCAATGTTGTATGCAAGTCTACATTTCTAATGAAGATAAACATTTTATACAGTAAAAAAATGTTGATGATTCTTTGGACGTCAAAAGCAGACTGCAAGTAAATTCATAGTTATTAAATTTTCTTACGTCCTAAGTTCCTGTTTTTTTGTTATGAGTAACTTTAGGGGTGGAGCTGGGCAGTAGGAACAACTTGGCACTGCTCATAAGGGGCTTTAGTGGTCTTCTGTTGGGTGCTCATAGGATTGGCATGAACCTTGAAGTTTGCACCAGAGGACTGTAATTGACCTGATTATTGATGGGAGGAGAGGAAACTTTTTTGTTTGGTTTTATTAATGAAAAATAAAAGCTCAGCATTCATGATGAACAGCAGATCTTGCAGTAAATGCATCCTTATAGACAGACTAGATAGAGCATGGGTCACAGGAATAATAGTCTTCTGTCTCTCATAGACAGTACTTCAGAAAGGCCTCAGTTCTTTCTTGGGGGTCACTCAGTTCAGTGTCTCCTGGATCTATCAACCTCAGTTTATAAAAAAAGGTGACAATTCAGTGCTGCATGTGAGAACTAGATTAAAGTATCTAATTCACTTTTTATAAAGACTTATCACAAATGTTTTGCCAGTGATCTTCCATACTTACAATGGACTTAAACCAACATTCTCAAAGCAGAATATTCTAGAACCTACACAGACCAAACAGCTGATTGCCAGTGGCATCAGTGCACCATCACAGGGAATTTGTCAGTTGTGTATTCTTTCCCACCACTTTTAGTTTTCTTCTCTTGTTCAGAGTCATAACGTCAGAGTTTCTTACTCAACTTTACATCAAAAATAACCCTAATACTCTCACTTCAAACTTTAGATTATTGATCCTTTAACATTTAGATCATACAGTGTATTCATAGAATACGAGATCATAGTATCTTATGAAAAGGAAGGTTTTCACTTTTTTACAGCCTGCCCAACAATATCTTGAATCAATGGATTTGTTTATCCAACAGATGTAGGTAAAATGTATTCAGAAACCTACATCCATGGTTTGTGTTTTAATGAAGATCCCGAATTTCAAAGGAAGATTTTTATGTCAGATAAAGTGGAGCACTGGTAGTCTACCAAATAAAATAATATATATGACAGTGAAAAAATTGTCAAGTTTGTATCTGATTTGCAATCTTAGAATTAATAAAAGATCTCATCCAATATAGTTATTTGCCCTTCCAGCAGGGCAAAAATTGTCAAATAGAGCTGGTATACCGTTGCACTAACTATGATTTGATACAAGCACTCCATTCCAAACATTTTATTATCTAGTTTAGCATTTGATGCAAATAATGTAAATTATGCATAGAGGAGAGAAATACTAACATTTTTGTTTTCACTCTCAAAATTTAATAATTATATTGGGGAAAATTTCCCTTTCAGACTTACTGAGTCATTTGCAGATTTTTTAATGCTCCATTTACAAGTTGATCCAAATTCAGGGTATTTTCAGGGAGGCCTATAAAATTATATTCATGTATTTGTTCATTTAATAGTCAAGGAAATTAGCAGGCATATTTGAAACTTAAATAAAACTTCCTAGATTAAACATTTCATTTCAAGCAATTATTCTGTTATTATGATATTTCTTGAAACTTTACGTATTATAAAGTAGTAGATTTATTTGAAATACAAGATTAATTAAAATAGCAAGACAACTGTGCAATAAAAGCCTTCACAGAGAGAAGTTCTGTTTGGTTTGAATTCCGCTGTGTGGCTTTTAATGTGTATTCAGCACTAGTGCAGCTGTACTAGAATTGTAACAGAAACTTTCTCACTCATTATTTCCAAAGCATTTTAAAGCCTTTTGTTATCAAACAGGTAAGTAAAAATAAAATCCATTAAACAACATATCCCAAGGCTTCATATCAAGTCACTTGGATTTTTGCCCTAGACATGCTTACTTTTAGATTCAAATGTGTTCTCTGTTCTTACATGCTTCCTGTAGTAAGGTCAGGTCTAAAAATTAAAATAAATGTTTATATTCAGTAATGCTATATTTAAGGGACTAATGGTAGTCTAATAGTTAAGTTCTGCCAGCCTAGACTAGTTATATGTTAAATACGAATTTTGTTTGAAAGTCTGCCTAAATAGTTTAGTCTACCATTTGTATTTTCTGTTCTTTAAATATCTGTCCTCCTGGGGAGCAATTTTATATGGGAGCATAATTCTTAGGATCATGCTGAATGTCCTCAAGAGCTAATTACGTTATTAAGGTAGGTTTTTTTAATAGGAAGAAAAATGTTGGTCTGATTATATGTTGCAGTTTTTCTTTATAAGACTTTTTAGCTAACTGTTCTTTCTGAAGCATGGTTTCTTTGCTTGGGGTTTGGTTTCCAGATTAATTTAAGAAAGAGGGAAGGGGTTCTCACAACCTTTTGTTTTTAAATGCAGTGTGCGGTTATTTTTTTTGCAGAAGTGCTACAGTTTTGGACAACCACATCCTCAGATACAATACTTTAAAAAAATAATGATGCCTGTGTTATTCTTTTTGCATTACATATGAGTAAACTAACAGGAGTCCTATGTGTTTTGTCAAATAATTTATTACAGAAGGCACATTATTAAAAAATTAGGCAGTTTTGAGCTATTTATCTTACTTAGATTTCTTTGCTAGTTTTCACACATGGACACAAAAGGGACAGAAGCTGAAAGATCACTTTCTTATTAATGGGGACAGACAAAAGAGCAAAATAAAAATGCTCTTGCCATGAATTTTAATTTCTTGTCAGTCTTCTATGCAGCTAAAAGTCAAAAAGAGCTAAAAGAGATGGCATAAGCCTACCTGGAGTTTAGGAACAGCTGTATTGACTTGGAATCTCAGCAAGATTTTTTTTTTTTTTTTTCCCAGAGAGAGTACAAGTTTATTTGTTTCTTCCTTGATAATTTCAAAAAACAGTCCACAATTACTTCAGCCTGAGTTATGGCTGCTTCTGAGAAGTTTGCAAGGTCCTCAGTAGCAGATTAACTCAGGACTACAACCTCCTGTAGCTGTAATGTTTTTACTGGTTGCTTGAATAGTTCGTCAATGAACTTTGTGAAGAGCAGAGGAGATTCAAATTACTGCTTGGATTCTGAGTATAGGTGAAGTGTAGAAGCCTGGAGAGTCTTAATAAAGAGTCTTAAATAAAGATCTCATTTCTCAACCTTTAGCAGTGTGTGCTGAGTCATAAAACTCCTTAGATGTGACATAGAAGGGAAGCAGAATCTTGCTATACTGTCCAGCATCACTTAGCAAAATTTCACAGTTGGCTCTTGAACTCTGACTTTGAGGGGGGTGGAAGTTTGAGACCTTGCAGTCACCAATGTTAGATCTTTATGCTGTTTTTCCTCACATCTGAGTTGCTACTGCAGATGAAGCACAGATTTGTAGGCTGAAGAGGCTTTGGAACCTCCTTCTTAACCTCTTTTGTAAAGTTTTCCCTCTTGTACTGCCACCCCAGCAGCTCACTGAGCAGCTGCACAGCACAACTGCTGCTTCCTGATACATCTCAGCCCAGACAGAAGCTGCAGTGCTGAGGTGCTGTTTGATATGTTCACAGTATTGTGTCAAGCTTTATTTTGAGAATGAATATGGCTTATCACAAATTCAGAAACAAATTAGAATATAATGGAATTGTGTCTGTCTACCCTTACAGCATGGGAATACTTATTTCAGTTATAAATCTAAGTGGCTCAAGTGCTGGTTTTCCAAACCCTACATTTGGGTAATTATAACTAATATTTTTCTAATGCTGCAGCCTATCAGCTTTGCCTATCAGTCATTCCCTTACTATAACTGCCTAAGACTTTTCCCTTTCGACTTAAAAAAAATTGGTTCTGTCCTGGCTCAAACCAGGACAAGTGTTGAAGTGTTCTTCAACTTCAGTATATTCTTTTACTTGGGGGGGGGGGCGTGGGGGAAGAGCAAGTTTTGTCAGTTTGAAATTTGGCATTTTAATTGTGTTAAAAAAGATACATTGATTTTGGGTGCTTGAGAAGTCAGCTAACAGCCCTATTGTAGCTTCCATGTTATTAACAGCGACAAAAGAGGAATGTGTTCTTTTCTTGCTTTGGCAAATAGGCAAAAGCAGGTCAGTCCTTGCTTTCCTCATCATGCAGAGCAGCAGTGACCTTTTAGGAAGAAACCTGTAACTAACTTCCATTCTTTAGTGACATTTTACCAGTCTGTTCTAGAGTTTAAAAAAGACCAATGTGTGGACTAGTTGGTGGCATGTCATACCTCCTGGACTGGCTTCCTCAGAGGAAGCAGGCGTGGTTCTTAAAAGGCTGCATCCTGCCACAGGACTCGAACTGCCTCGTATTGTCTCCGTATTGTGTGGTTTTTCTACTAGAGCTCTGCTCATGTTGAAGGCAAGAATGTGACTGAAGATGAGCTGTCATGAGAGAGCTTGCCTGTTTGTCTTCAAAGTCATCTTTGTTTGGTTTTTTTTTAACAAAAAAGGAATCCATACCAAGAAGCTGGTCCCTGTGACTGAGGATTTACCCTAGACAGATGTACATGGGCAAGACAGTAGGGAGATTATGTGGGAAACTCACTCTCTCTGACCCCACTGCCCCTTTAAAATGACTGAGAAGTGGGGCAGTGTTCTCCATAAGATAGATTACAACATAAAATATAAGGATTCTCAGGACATAAAATGAAGCAAAAAGTGTGCATGCATGACATTTGGTTTAGTAAAGATTTTAATTATTCATAGACTGGAATGTCATATATCAAATTAACATTTTTAGACTTGTATTTACAGAGTTGTGCCTTCTACTTTGTGTTTGGAATTGGAATTAGAATTAAAAAATAACATTATAGGAAAGTAAAATAATAATTTTGAAACTAAAAGTTCCTACTGTTTCCTGACTCCAAATTTGATTGGTGTTAGTAGCCTTTATAGTGAAATTAGCTTGGTTTATATCAGAATTTAACTTTGGACTTTCTGTTTTTTCTTCAGGCAAAATTATTTTTAAGTGCTGATACAGATTTGTTTTCATGTCTGTTGTTAGATAGAAACTGTTCTACTGCTAGCCATGTGCCTTGGTGGTATTGAAAATCTAATTCACATTATATATGAAGTTTTCCAAAATACTGCGTTAATGAAGTGTATTCAGATATGGAAGCAGATATTTTTGGTGGGTTTAGAATGTTTTTCTTTAATCTTTGCAGTGGTTATTGAGACTTTCCAACACAAACACCTTGGTGTTCTATAATTTTCACAAAAAGATGTGAGAATTGGTCATCTAGAAGGACATACTGCAGTTTTAAATAATTACTATCTGAATTTACAGATTAGAAATTCACATTTAAAACCAGACTTCAGTTGAAAACTAGGTACTGCTTTTATAATAATCTGTGCCATATTAGCTAATCTACACATACCACGTTTCTAAACCCTAGGATTTAATACTGACATCACACAAGATGGTAAATTCTTTTAAAATTTAGATGAGGGAAAACATTTTGGAGTAACTGTTTCTCATTTAAAACTAAGGTAGGAGTCTAACCAGTGAATTCAGAATACTTAACAAAGGAGATGCATATCATTTGAAATGCTTGCTTTTATCTTTACTACTTTTACCATTGAATTTTTGCTGCTTCTGTGCAACTGTTTTCCACTGTAGAAACTCCATCCTGCTGCCTTGCTTCTCGTGAGCCTATTTACAAAACTAGTGATGTAGCTGGTCCTGCCTCTGCTATTTCATCTCTCTCTCACAAACTGAAGGGTGGGTATGCATGCCAACATAGCAAGGTTATTCAGATTCTGGCATTCAATTTGTTCATTGTTTTTTTTCTTCTCCTTCCATTGATTTCCATTTCATTCGTTTAATAACGTTTTGAAAGCAATCATTCAGGTTTGGTATTTGTTGGGAGCTCAGCTGATGCAACCATTCAGTGTCGGCCTTCCTGAGTTGCTGCATTTTCATGGTAGATGATCTGTCTGTCTCTTCCTTCTTTAAAAACAGAGAGGTGACAGTTTAATCACATCCAGTAACACCTGGCTTCAAACAATAGGCAAATGGAATATGGAAGAAGAAAGGGAAAAAATGTGTTGTACCGTTTTTTTGCTTGTTTATGTACAAATAAAGCAGTTTGCTACAAGATTATGCATTTTTTTCTTTTGGGGATTTTTTTTTTGTGTGCTTATAATCTAAAATGCTAATTTGAATTACTTGTGTATGGGCAAATCCAAACCTTTTTTTTTAAAAAAAAACATTAAATTAAAAAAATAATAGATTTATTTCTGGAAGCTGCCATTAAACTACTCTTTCACAAGTAGTTTTCTTCCAGAATGTTTTCCTGCATGATACTCACTAGTCATGTCTGTACTTTGAATTTGACACATTGCTGAATAGCTTGCAGTGTTTTGTGTCCTCCAAGGTGACCACTGTCTTTTCACTATTTTTTTTCCCTTATGAGGAATTCTGTTAAAGATTCTAGATAGAGTGTTTTCTCATCCAACATACCTTAAATTCATCTTTTTATTTGTTTCTGGGAAAAGTGTGTTTTAAGTAATAACTTACATTTCTGGATTCATATATCACAAAGTAGACATCTCAAAATATCTCATCAGTAGAACTGAATAACTTAGCTGGCATGAACAAAATGCTTGGACCTTTATTTAAGAAACCTTTCATTATTTTCTTTTAACAAGAACAATATTTTTATAAATCATGATGTAACATGCCATTTATTCTTTTCCTCTTTCTCCCTCATTACCTCCCCCACCCAAAAAATAATTTTAAACTCATAAGAAAAAAGGGGTAAAGACAGATCAGACTCTCAAAATTTATAATGTTTTGATGTTCTGATATTCTACTGTTTATATTTGCCATATTGGTCCTGAATATAGACAAAATATTTCTTCTCTACCTACTATGGTCTGGGAAGCCAGGAGAGTACCTTAATCTTTAAGCTTTTTCAATACGCTGCTATAGGCATCCTTCTATTATCCTGCTGCTCTTTTTTTTATTTTAAGCTACTTAAATATGGAGGTAGCAAAATAAGAATTGTTTTGTAACCTAAGGAAACCTCTGAGCTGCTAAACTTTGCTCGAAAAAGAACATTTGTTTTTGTGTTGTGAGAAGTAGCCATAGGAAGAACTGAGGCCACTCCATCCTTCTATATGTTTTCTAGCATAGGGATGAGGCTTCATGATTGAGAACTGGAAGTTTGGTCAGATCCCATTATGCAGAAGGAAGTAAACACATTTCCCACCTTCAAAGTAATTACTGATGGTGTTGGATAGAAATTGACTGCCTATTCTCTCTGTTCCCATCAGAAATCAAGGTTCAAACTTGAAAATATTCTCAAGTTAATTGGAACTTGTCTTTTTAACAAATAGTTATTTCTTCAGAAATTTGACCATATGAGTGGAAATAACCTTTTAGCGTCTAGAAAAATATAATAATCCAAAGTACTGTGACCTAACTCTGCAAGCTTTACTAGAGAAACAGCTTAAATTAGTTTAACTAATGAAAACCCATTCAAATCAGGACTTAACTACACGTTCAAGATTTTGCAGGGTAATGCTTTTGGAGAGACAGTTTATAGTTAATTCACAACTGCTGCATTTCTTGCCAGTGATTTCAACATTGCTTAATTTTCAAAATACAGTTCTAGAAGAGAGACTGTGTTCACTTAATTATTAGAAGCAGATTGCTTTAATGAGCTACTTATTTGCATATACTTATTTTGAATTTATTTATATTAAGCTACCTACAGTTTTTACAGTTCTGTAGATTGATATATGTACAATGGCAGTGTGCACAGGAACAATAAATTAGTTTATCAAGATAAGAGCACATCATAGACTAGAACTGATGGTTAAACTTAGTGGCTGAAAAAAGTGAGGTTGTGTTTTTGTAGCAGGACCTTGATAGTTTGTGGTCTTGAATGTTGGATACCTCAGATTATCAATGTGAATTGTTCTAAGCATTTTTGTTAAGCTTCATAGCCAATTTACCTTATAGTTTCCTATGTTTCCTGACTCTTGAACATCAAAGAAAATAAATCTGGTAATACATTTGATCTTTCTGCAACTCTTTTGTTGCAGTCAGGCTGACACACACAAATATTAAATAACCCTGGGTTTCTGTTGCAGCTATGATAAGCTTAATTAAATCCTGGCTTTTTACTTAAGGAAGTAAATTGTGCTTCCTTTACAAATGTTTTGTGGAAATAGTAATCTGTCTTTTGATACCTCCAGAGTAGTGTTTTCTTTTAAAATATTTCCTAACACTTGTTTGTATGTATCTTTGGGAGAAGAAATGTATTGAAAATACTGTAGGGGGAAAAAATCCCTATATATTTCCTCTCATTTTTATGGAAACAGAAGTGTGTGTTTGATTTTTATCCTGTGTTCAAGTGTTTAATCCTTGATTTGTATTATTGATGGTACCACTGTCAAAATACAATAATTTAATTCTAAAATATACTAAACAGGTGACCGAATGAATTTCACAGGAGCTGCAAGACCAATTTCTCCAGCAGGAAAATCAGAGATGTCATCAAAGCACAGGGCTGACAGCAGGTCACCCAAGCTTGATGTGCGAATAAATAGAGCTGCTGCTGACCAGAAGAAACCTAGGAACACAGATGGCTTGTCTGCCAGTGAGTCTCTTATGCTGAAATCAGATGCTGCAAAATTGCGGTCAGACTCTCACAGCAGGTCTTTGTCTCCAAATCATAACACTTTACAAACACTAAAAACTGATGGAAGAACAACTACTGGTCTGAGAGCTGAATCTCCAGGGCCTGGAACACGATCGTCATCTCCAAAGACAAAGACACTGACAGGTGTTAGATCTGGTGCTAGCTCTCCACGATCCTCATCACCCCATGAAAAAACTCTACCTCAGAAAGCTCCATCCCCTGTAAAAACAAAGCTTGATCCTCCTCGAGAACGCTCAAAATCAGATTCCTACACATTAGATCCAGACACCCTCCGCAAAAAGAAAGTGCCGCTAACAGAACCCCTAAGGGGAAGGTCCACTTCACCCAAACCAAAAATTACTGCAAAGGATGGGAAACCTGCTACAGAACCTGAAAACAGAGCTCCTTCCCCTCATGTTGTCCAAGAAAATCTTCACAGTGAAGTAGTTGAAGTATGCACTTCAAGTACTTTAAAGACAAATAGCATTATAGATAGCACCTGTGAAGATAACACAGAATTCAGAAGTCTGGACGATGGTTCTAATAAAGTTCATTTCAGCATAGGAAAAGCACCACTGAAAGATGAGCAAGACATGAGAGCATCTCCAAAAGTGAGCCGTAAATGTGCCAGTAGGCACACAAGACCTAAAAAGGAAAAATCTGGCTTCCTTTTCAAAGGAGATGGCTGCAAGTCTGTAGAGCCAGCCAAGCAAGCAATGTCACCTTCTGTTGCAGAATGCGCTAGAGCTGTCTTCGCTGCATTTCTTTGGCACGAAGGAATAGTACACGATGCTATGGCTTGCTCATCTTTTTTGAAGTTTAATCCAGAACTGTCCAAAGAGCATGCACCGATACGAAGCAGTCTTACACAGCAGCCTGCAGAGGAAAAAGAAACTAAGTTGAAAAATAGACATTCATTGGAAATATCGTCTGCTCTCAACATGTTCAACATCTCACCTCATGGACCCGATATTTCTAAAATGGGCAGCATCAATAAAAACAAAGTCCTCTCAATGTTAAAAGAACCACCTCTGCATGAAAAGTGTGAGGATGGAAAAACTGAAACTACCTCCTTTGAAACAGCCAGTCATCACACAATGAAATCCAAGTCTCCTCTTCCATTAACACTGCAACACTTGGTAGCTTTCTGGGAAGATATCTCTCTAGCAACTATTAAAGCCGCGTCACAAAACATGATTTTTCCAAGTCCTGGTTCTTGTGCAGTGTTAAAGAAGAAAGAAAGTGACAAAGATAACAAGAAAACCAAAAAAGAGAAAAAGAAAAAAGAAAAGGTTGAGACTAGGCCGAGGGGAAATCTTTTTGGTGAAATGGCCCAGCTTGCAGTGGGAGGACCCGAAAAAGACACCATCTGTGAGCTGTGTGGAGAATCCCATCCATATCCAGTCACTTACCACATGAGGCAAGCTCATCCAGGTAAGGTTATGCACTTTTTAATTTCCACGTTCATCTGTAAAATACATTGCACACACATGTTTTTGTAGTAGCAACTGTTACAGAAATGTTTGTAGCTGTCTTGTCTAACATTTTAACACAGCTCACTATACAACCTCAACCAAAACTTACACTTAGAAATTATTTACTAGGTGGTTATGAATCTAAGCTTTCAAACATGCTGAAGAAAGCTGGTTTAATCAAGGCCAGAATAATGAGCTGATTTTACAGTAGCTTGTCACAAGCATGCCTTTTCTTACACAGGAGGACTTGAAACCGTGCTGAGAAAATTGGAAATAAAATTAAAAATATTAGATTGGTAAATTGAGAGTTTCTATGTTGCCGAAAGTTTTCTATAACTACTCAACTGTGAATAGCAGAGAACATCTATTTATGTGCTCTGTCAGCTCTGGGTATCAGTGATTTTTTTTTGTTTGTTTGTTTTTGAGTTGAAAATGCATCTTAAAAATACAAAGAATCCAGTTTGAGTCTCTAGACAATTTGTATTGTGAAATACAAACAGAGACTGCCGTTTTGTGTCTCTTTGTGGTTCTCTGATTTTTTATCAGGAATTCATTTAATTTCAGGAAAAGGAGGTAAATCAGTGCTAGCTAGGCTTTATCTTAGCTAGTAACTTGGTTCAAAGGATACCTAGGTTGTGTTTTCTTTAGAAAAGGGGTCACTAATACAAGGGGTTAGCTACAATATAGCTGGTAGTAAGTAGCCCTAGTGACAAAATGCCTTCTGTGTTTTCTAGCTTGTAAAAATAACATTATAATGCCAGTAATTGAAGTTCAGGCTGATGTTGTATGCGCTCACATGAGCACTGTATGCAAAGTTAAAGCAAAATTAGGGAGCTTTATTATTCAGCAGGTATCAATGCCCTGAATCTTCTTGAGAAGCAGTAATCAGCAAAGGAGTGCTCTTCGTTCCCTTTTAAGCTTTGTTATGGGTGTACATTTTTTATGTTTGTTAAATTAGTGTTGGCTAACATATAATACTGACCCTACCATCACTTAGCTGTCTGAGGAGGAAGCTGTTGAAAATACTGCTGGGACACATGGTCATGCACTTTGTGTTTAATCAGTTCAAAGATGCAAAAAAGGAGAAAATTAGGCCTGGAAAAGACAAGCGTTCTTCCGTCCCCCTCTCTGTCCCTTTTATACAGTAATAAGTAATATAAGTATGATAATCCTTCCTTTGAAGTAACTTTTTTTTCCATCTTTTTTCCTGATGTAGGTTGTGGCCGTTATGCAGGTGGCCAAGGTTATAATAGCATTGGGCATTTCTGTGGTGGATGGGCTGGTAATTGTGGTGATGGTGGAATTGGAGGAAGCACTTGGTACTTGGTTTGCGATCGATGCAGAGAAAAATATCTCCGAGAAAAGCAAGCAGCAGCAAGAGAGAAGGTATTCACATCTGGTTTTCACATGTGTGGCTTTCTATCTGCTTAACAATGCTTTTTTTTTTTTTTACAATTTTAAAATATGGCCAGTTTAAAAAAAAAAAAAAGGAATTTCAGAATTTTTGAAGGTTTTGGAGTATCCATTTATGTCACTGAGACAGAAACTTTGTTGGTTACTTCTAACGAGGTTTTTTCCCCTTAGTGCTGTTTTCAAATTTGTAGTTCATTTTTTTATCTCAGTGTAACATCAGCATTCAGTGTAGTACCTAATTTTTTTAAGTGTACGTCAGTTTATTTAACTTCAAATTCTGTTTTGTTAACTGAAATATGAGTACTGTTTGAACTTTATATTTTTTATAATTCCCTTAATGATCTTAATCATCCATATCATTGCATGCCAAACACTAAGCAAAGTGGAGAAATTTTTAATTTTATGAAGAGCAACGCTAATCTAACTTTATTTTTGAAATTAAGTTTCTTGAAACTTTTTGCACATGAAACTCATCCTGCAGCAAGCATCAAAATTTTTAGCTGCTTATTAAAAATCTGCAGAGTTAGAAGTGATAGAAGTGCCACTTTGTAATACAAAATATTGTGTAACAGGAATAATTAAGCACGTTTAGCATGACATTCAGGTGTTGCTGTGATGAAGTACAATATAAATATGACTTTTTTAAATGTCTTTAGATTAAACAATCTAGAAGAAAACCAATGCAAGTTAAGACGCCTCGTGCCTTGCCAACTATGGAAGCTCATCAAGTGATTAAAGCCAATGCACTGTATTTACTGTCACTGAGTAGTGCTGCTGAGCCCAGTATCCTCTGCTATCACCCTGCAAAAACATTCCAGTCTCAGCTTCCCAGTGTCAAAGAAGGAATTTCTGAAGACTTTCCTATTAAAATGCCATGTCTCTATCTACAGACTCTAGCAAGGTAGCTAAAGGAAGTTTATGAATATTTATTTTAATACCCTTCTGTTTATACTGCTGGATGAAAATGTGTGAATAAAACTAAACTGAAGCTAACATAGAAAAATACATGTTTCCTAACTCGATTTGATCTTTGTTCTTCTTCCTCTTGTATTTCTACAATCTTACCCAATTTCTTAGATTGTATTTGCTCCAAGAATCAAATATACCCTGAGTAGCTTTTGGATGCTAAATATTTTTAACAGCAGTTTAGTTTCTTCCCAAAGAACTTAGAATTACCTGAAGAGTTTAACTTCATGTATTTGTAGCAGATGCATGTGCTACTTGTCTCTCTTGACAGTTAAAAATAATAAAAGCAAACCAGATGGCTTGTGCTTACTTGGTATTTCTAACTAGATTTCACTGCACTGTCTCATGTTTATGATGGATGGACATTTGGGCCTGAAATACCTAATGAAAATTCTAAAATATAGTAAGGGGTGGTCCCCACTTGCTGCTTGTTGAAAATGCCATTTTCCACTAATGCTTGTAAGTCACAATCAGCTTAAATACATGAGGTGATGAATAGAATTGGCTGGCTAAAAGTGTTGGCAAAGGGCTTTAGTATATGCCTGTGTTTCAGGAATGTGTTTGTAATCCTTAATACTAATTTAAAAATCTAATTTGATGTAGGCATCATGAAAATTTTGTTGGGTACCAGGATGACAACCTGTTCCAGGATGAGATGAGGTACCTGCGCTCAACGTCAGTACCTGCACCCTACATCTCAGTTACTCCTGATGCAAGCCCTAATGTCTTTGAAGAGCCAGAGAGTAACATGAAATCCATGCCCCCAAGGTACTGTTCTAGCTACTACATACAAAGCTAAAGCTTTACCAGAGCACCAACTTAACAAAAAAAGGAAAACGCTGCTCTAGTTAAGTAGCTGAAGTATCAGATCAGCCCAGATCAATTTCTTAAAGGGGAGCAAAAAACCAAAAATACACGAATCTGTACTTAGAAAAATGTATTCAGTGACTCATATCATGTCAATCAGGTATATTTTCAACTGCTGGCAATACAAGTTTGCAAATCAGATTTGAAACTTCTGACTGTAATTCGTGTCAATTGCTTCTCTCCAGAAAAGTCTTAGTTTTTCAACCCAAGTGTGAAAAAAGTTTGTTCAGAAATTGGTAAGGACTCTCATCATACCTTAGGAAAATTTATCCAAAGTCCTTACTTCAGGCCTACACATTTCCGTATAAGACAAATACAATTTTTTCACGAATCTCTGGAACTGAAGAATTGATAAGAGAATTGATACGGTCAAGGATTTTGTCTTCTTTAATAAAAATGACTGTGGTGCAGATTAATGGCCTTTTTGGAAGGAAGTAGCTGATACCCTCCTTTCAGGATTTCATTCTGAAGGGCAGTTTGAATAGGAGGGAATTTCATTACCTTATATTTATTTAAAACAAATGTTGCTATTTTGTTCTGTGGGTAGTAAAAATACCACTGAAGAAATATAACTAAATGGTATCTAGGACCAAGAGTACTAGGTGGTTTCTGTCAGATTAAACCAGTTTCTTAACTCACTATGTTTACTATGATCCAATTCAAACAATTACAGAATTTTTTGTTTTGCCAGCGTAGAAGAAGGCTCTTAATCATCTTTATGCAGTAGTACCACTGTCATTATGAAACGCATGCGTTTATTTAATATTCATTTACAATTCAAGTATGCCCTATATGTTCATTAATGTCTATAACTTCACCGATTTCTTCGTAGTTTGGAAACCAGTCCAATAACAGATACAGACCTTGCGAAGCGCACAGTTTTTCAAAGGTCATATTCAGTTGTTGCATCAGAATATGACAAGCAGCACTCGATTTTGCCAGCGCGTGTAAAGGCAATCCCGAGGAGAAGAGTCAACAGCGGGGATGCGGGTAAGAGCACAGCCATCAGAAGCAGTGAAAAAACATTCAAGAATGTGACACTGGATTTGCAGTTCTTCTTGGAAACTGTAGACAAATGTAGTCTTTTATAAATAGATGCAATGGATTTTTAGCTCTTTGTTAATCTACAGAGGATTAGCCTAAGAACAGCTCAGAATTGCTGTTTTTCTGAAATGCGTGGTGCATCTTTTCTGCTTGCTATAAGTTAGAGGTGTTTTCTTTTTCCACGTTGCTTTTTTTAATGCAGTTTTCTCATAGAAAAAAATGAGCAAAAATACCAATTCTAAAATTGTTCTGTGGCTTTTTTTTCTTTTTCTGTGGCTATAAAATTAAAATGCACAAAGAATCTAATGTACACGTATTTTTATGCTTTTGAATAGAAGTGGGGTCCTCTCTCCTGAGACATCCATCTCCTGAACTTTCTCGGTTAATCTCCGCCCACAGCTCTCTTTCCAAAGGAGAGAGAAATTTCCAGTGGCCAGTATTGGCATTTGTTATACAGCATCATGATCTGGAAGGACTTGAAATAGCAATGAAACAAGCCTTAAGGAAATCTGCATGCAGAGTCTTTGCCATGGAGGTATTAATGTACTACTGGATCTTTTATGATTAAAATAAGACATGTAAATTCTTTCTCAGACTTTTCAAAAATGATTTTTGGATAGGTTAAAAAATGATGATTTTGTGATATTTTAAAAGTTTGCTTACTTGTATAATTAACTCCAGGAGTTATGAATGCAAAATTATTGGCTGTAGACTTTCTTCTTAATATGCCTATTATGTAGAAAATATCTGATAAAAAAGTATTGTTAAGGCTGAGAAATCAATTATGCACATACTGTTTTCTCCTTGCCATTCCTTTTCAAACCTTGTATTAGGTATTCTGTTGCTCAGAATTGTTATGATGCTGGTAGCATCTGGATATTTCACAGCCTCCTGAGATGTTTGAATGTTACCCCTGTTATTTAGCTAGACCAAGAGATCTATTAAAAATCAGTTGCCTCAGTAAAAGCTGCAAGAAACATCCTGGTTTTGGTTTATTTTTTCTTTTTTAAGTTAATTTTGTATAGTGTCTTCTGTAGTTGTACATAGAATGTGTGTTTTTCAGGTGTTTGTAATGTGTGAAAAGACAGCTGGATTTTCTCAGACAAAGTAGAAAACACCTTTACTGTTAAAGCCCCACTGATCAAATTTCCAAACATCAACATGCAAAAGTATTGCTGCTTTTAGAAAAATATAAGAATGCTGCAATCTTTATTTTTTTTCCCTATGTTAATTCTTTTTTAATTGGAAAAGACCTAACAAGGAAACCAAATCTCAACCTACAGAATTCTAAATTAAAAAGGAGATTTCTTTTGTTAACCAATTTGAATAGTAAGGAATGCTTCCAACTCGTCCTATACTAGTCTCTGAAAATACATAACAACTTGCTTTTTAATGCTTAAAGCTTTTTTCAAATAATTTAGGTTTGAACATGTTTCCTATGAATTACTTTGCTATGTCCTCTGTAATAGCTGTCATTTTGATTAATTATTTTAACCCCAGAGCAATGTCTTGAAGACTTCTGTGTTGTTATTTGCCAGTACACGTCTTCACAGAAATGGTTTAAGACATTGTTTTATTCCAGGTTTGCTTAACCAATTGATAACTCCTTGTGTGTGTTTGATTTTAGGCTTTTAACTGGCTTCTTTGTAATGTCATTCAAACAACTTCTCTTCATGATATATTATGGCATTTTGTGGCCTCTCTGACTCCTTCACCTGTAGAGCCTGAAGAAGAGGAGGATGAAGAAAATAAATCAAATAAAGAAAATGCAGAACAAGTAAGTGAGGTTTAGCATTCCTTTTGTAAATACAGTATCTCTGTGAATTTCATAGTCAATTTAAAAATACTTTTATTATATGTAAAAACCAAACCAAAACGCACACAAAAAACCCACACACACTCAATCTGAATTCGTTGAAACAGAACCTTATTTTTGGAATAAAAATTCTTAGTCTTAAATGGTAGATGAACTCTTTTGACAGTCAGATAAATTTTTCTTCTTAAATCACCAAATTTTTTTTCAAAATCACCAAATTACAGTCTTTTAATGCATTATTTCTGTCAGTATTCATGGGAAAGAAGAAGAAAAAACCCCACAAACACGTTGCTAATTCAGTAACAAAATATTTACTGTTTGCTTTTTTTCTGCCTTTGCCCCCCAGAAAGATGAGAGAAAAGAGAAAATCTTTTTCAGAGCTTTGTATAGTCTTCATTGTCTTTCAGTGCTCTAAGAAAAGTCTTTTCTGAAAACCTATAGTTACTTAAGTAATTCTATATATATATAAAAATAATTGCATATAAAAGTAACTATATATGCCCTAGTTACAGTTGGTTTAGTGATGTAAGAAAAATCTGGAGTTATTTCTGAACATCCCACTCCTCCAAAAAGTATTTTCATGCAACCTCTTCTGCATTTAGCTAATCAAAAACATCATGTCCACAACAAACAGCTCAAAAAAACGTGGTAGCATGGTTAGTAAGGCCAGGGTAGTATTATCACTTGAAGTTTAATCCAGATTTGAATTTAGAAGTCTGAAATGTGTATTTTAAGCGTGGCAGCTCCGGTAAATTGCTACAGTTTTTTAGTAAGCTACTTTAATCTTGTCCTAAACTTTATGTGGGATATAAACTTTTCCGTGTTGCTTTATCACCATGCAGATTTATAATTCTTATTTATTTATTTTCAAGTGTGCCAAATTCTTGTATAAATACATTAAAGCTGATCAGCAGTAACTCTGTGTTTTATACTCTGAGTATTTCTGTGCTTGGCTCCTACAATTTTTTACCTTTGATAATTTTACATCAAAAGCACTACGAGAGTGAGGGAAATGTGTTTCCACTGGTCCTTAAAGCTGGTCAGCCTCCAAAATAAGAACCTTTACTATGTAAAAGAATAAATAAATTTTGTCTTACCTGTAGTTTGGATAATTACTACTGAAAGATAAAGGAATGTTAAAATCCAACATTTTAGCTCTGGTGGGACTGTTGCTTCTCTTCTAATGGAGGGGAGGAACTTAAAAAAATTCCCCACGGTCATTTGCCTAGGATGAGCAATTTTATGGCATATAAGAAACTGGCAACAGTTTTTAGCTAATGTTAACTATCACTCAGGTGGTACATATTCACATCATAACCTCTTTCTTCAGTAGTCTGGTCATATTGTAAAAACACCCATATAAATATACATGCCCAGTGTAATAAAACCAATGCTCTTCAGTGTTTTTCCATGACTGGGATTAATTTTCTTACATAGGAAGTATTTTTACATATTCTTTTGATGTACTGGGACAGGGTGAGAAATCCCAGTGATAAATTCTGTAAAATTTATGTAAAATAAAAGGATGGAGAATGCTGGGGATCTAGAAACACAAGTGGCTTAGCACCTGAGATGTAGTTTCAAGGGCAATGCCCTTGCTAAAGTGAAAACAAGATGCAAGAATTACTGTGAAATAAGTTGTGGAAGGAACAGGGAAGCAGGATTCTCTCTGTGTAGATAGGATCCTTGAGGGGAAGGGGAATCCCTAGCCTTTGAATTTGTTCTGAATAATTTATATTTAGTGTAGAGTTCAATCTCAGTCTTCATACTTCATATGCTGAGTGCTCTTGACAAAACTACTCCCTCTGGGAAAATACAGAGAAATGTCTGGTTTGAAGATTGTTGTCTAGGTAAACAGGTACCAAAAATTAATTTCAAATAGCACCATAAAATTTCTAGAAAGTCCAACAGTCGAGGTCCAAGGGAAATATACTTGTGCGACTATGCATAGATAATTTAATGCGTTTAAAATAAAAAGTCTGAATCGGGCTTTGGATGTCAATGTGTTGGGGGAACACAGCTGGGTTCTTTATTTCAAGGAGAATCCCATCTTATTTTTAAAAGCCGAGGAAGCAGTTTGTATCCTTCATAGATGACTCTTTCTCTGCCTTCTGAAATTGGATATTGTGATCAGAACCTCCTTCTCTTTCTCTTGAACTCTTCCCCATGATACAACTTGCTGACCCCTACCCTCTTTGGTCCTCTGCCACTGCCTTCATACCCACTGCCCAATTGCCCTTGGCTCCCAGGGAACAGCCTTTCTGATACTTACACACCTTTACTAGGAATCATTCTCACCACTCATGAGTGGTGACATAAATGTGACTGATAACCTAAGCTTAATTAACAATTTTGTTAAGATTGGGTTTTCCTGATCAAAAAGGTCATTAACAGCTGGAGCATGTTTTTTCTGGTTGCATTGCTTGTTTGTTGGAAAATTATTGTAATATGATGGTTCACATCTTTGAATCAGGAGAAATATGTGGTAGTATTTAGTATACTTCCTGAATTCTTTGCTTAGTGTTCACATATAACTTGTTGTTGTAAAAATTCTCAGGCATGAACTGCTTTGAAGTTCACATTCATTGTGGAATTGTTGCAGTTATTCTTAAGCCAAATGTCATTAATATTTTTATTGCTATTTATTTAACCTTTTTTCTCTGAAAGTCTCTTAACAACATAAAATTGCCTTTCATCTTAGGAAAAAGATACAAGAGTCTGTGAGCATCCTCTGTCAGACATAGTGATTGCTGGTGAAGCAGCTCACCCATTACCCCACACTTTTCATCGCCTTCTGCAGACAATCTCTGATCTTATGATGTCTCTTCCCAGTGGTAGTGCATTACAGCAAATGGCCTTGAGGTAATCACAAAATAAGAAAATTCTTGAAAGGCTGGAAATGTTGTAACATAATAGATGAAAGGATTTTGCAATGTAGATAGGAAGTTTGAAACACCTCTGTGTGCATCTGAAGAGGAGCAGGTCTATCCTTATGCAAGGAAAGATATAAGTTAAAGAGTATGCGTGTGTTGATACGTATAAATAAAAGCATGAAATAATTTATAGATAAAAAATATTTGCTCCTAAGTTCTCTACTGTATCCATTGTGAAAAAAAAGAATGTTACTGAGTAATACTGTAATACCTGTGTGTAGTACAAGGTAGTGGAATACCTTATACTCAGAAATCTGTCATCTGATTAGCAGCCTTAAACTGAAATTCTTCCTGTGTATCACTTAAATATATAAATTGAGTAATAATTCTGTTCACTGTATAAGTACAAATAATTTCTCTACTTAACATTTCAAAATCCACTGGTTTCAGGTGCTGGAGTCTCAAATTCAAACAATCTGATCACCAGTTCCTGCACCAGAGCAATGTTTTTCATCATATCAACAATATTTTGTCTAAATCTGATGATGGAGATAGTGAAGAGAGTTTTAGTATCAGTATTCAGTCTGGGTTTGAAGTCATGAATCAGGCAAGTATTCCACTGCTTTCTCAGAGATCAAAAGCAAACAGCCTGTACTTCCTTTGATCTCTCTGTTTGAACTGAACTTTTTTATTGCAAAGTCATATTTTCTTGAATATATCTCAGTTTGGGATCTTCTTGCTGATAGTCTGGTTCTCATATTTAGCTGTAGCAGTTCAAAAGTTGACCCTAAATCTATATGTCACTCAAACCTAAATTTTGGAGCAGTGCTTGTAAGTACTTGTTTGCAGTGTTTGGGGCTCTCTTATAGGTCATTTAGGCAGTCATTCAGTTAATTGAGTTAATATTTAAATCCTGTGTACTTCCAGTTCTTACTTTCTTGTGTATTTTGTTTCTATTACTCTTGAGAAGCACAAGTAAATACTCCTGATAAATGTCTTTGAAGTGTTTTATTCCATTTATTAATACATTTAGGTATTTACTAATATACTCACCTATTAGCTATTAATATTTCCTTTTGTTTAGAGGGACGAGTGATTTCAACAAATAAATGCCAAATTTCTTCCTTAATTCAGGGAACATATTCCTCAGAACAGAAATGTCTGTATGCTCAAAAAAAATTAAGTACTGCCTGTATTTGGGGGTTCCTTCAGTTATTTTAAACACTTGTATTTTGTTATTTGGATTTTTAATGCTTTTATTTTAAATGCTTTTATTATACACAGGAACTGTGTATAGTGGTTTGCCTGAAAGACCTCACCAGCATTGTTGACATCAAAACTTCAAGCCGTCCTGCCATGATCGGTAGTTTGACAGATGGGTCCACAGAAACTTTCTGGGAGTCAGGAGATGAAGATAAAAACAAAACTAAAAACATCACAATTAACTGTGTAAAAGGCATCAACGCACGTTACGTCTGTGTTCATGTAGACAATTCCAGAGATCTTGGGGTAAGAGGAAAGGGAAATGTATTACTGAAGGTGCACAGTCAAAATTGTATAGATTTATCACTCAAGAACCACTGGTTTCATTGTCCAGTTCAGTTTGTCATTCTAATTTGGAAGCTGCTTTGGAATTCTTTGTCCCTTGGTTTTGATCACTTTATAATTTTATGTTTTTCTTTTTGTAATGAAACAACTTGTCTTTTACATTCCTGCTCTCTTAATACAGAAGAAATACAGTGGTCCTTAGTGTTCTGGTCTTCATTTGCTTGTCTGTTACAGAACAAAGTGACTTCAATGACCTTCCTAACTGGCAAGGCAGTAGAAGACCTCTGCAGAATAAAACAGGTAAACATTTTAAAAGTTGACATTGAAAAATTGTCAACATATTTCACTGTATATAGCAGATTTTCTATGCAAATAGTTTCAGTTTCTTATGGTAGATAAATTATTTCATAAATATCATAATCTTGGAAAATAGCGTATTATTAATGACAGAGTTGGATCATATGTGCTGAATATTCATGAGGTTTTTACACTAAAGCAGAACAGGGTAGTATAAATGGTCCTTAGATTTATTTTTTTTTTATAACTACAGCTGAAAGGATAAGAGGTCATATAGAAATTTTCCAAGAAGAAAGGACAATTAAGGTTTCATTTTATAAGGTCCAAAAAGCTGATTTCTTCTAGAGTCTCTGAATATACCTGAAATAATTCCACTAAGTAGCATTATACTTTGTTAGATATACTGATGCATGGCTTCTTAGCATTCCACTATCTGCTTCATGGAATCATTTTTCATCAGAGAAATGTATCTAAAGCATTAACTGAAGCAGAACACCATGAGAAAGTAGAAAATCAGTAATTTATGTTCAACTTGAGTTTTTCTAGTTATTTGGTCTAGTACACATTTATAGTGTACTGCCATGTTAGTTATTAACACCAAGTAGCTGAAGACTACCATTTTGGGCTCAAAACTGTACTAGTTTGATTATTGACAATCAGTGGTAAAATTCTTCAAGAATGAGCATTGTTTTGTTACAGAGAGGTGGTTTGCTTTTCTCTTGATATTCTCTGAGTCTTCAAGGCAAAGATACATCTCTAAAAGATGTTACAAATTTGAAAAACAAAACTTTGGTGCAGTGAGCATGTGCTAAACAGTGAAGTGTGAGTGTGTGTATGTACATAGACAAAGTTACTGTGTGTGTATTAATCTGTGAGTCTGTATATATAAAGATGTAAAATACAGACAGACACATGCCCCTCTTGAAGAGCTCTTTTTTTTTGTGAGAAGATTGACTTGACGTGTGTGGCTATCCAGCTAAATCAAAGAAGGCCACAGCAAAGCTCAGGCACTGGACTTACGATCGTTCATACAGCTTGTTAGCTTGTTACTCCCTGGCCTTGTTTCTGTCTGCCTAAAGTGCATTTTTCCAGGGATGCTTCACATCCAGAAGACAGACAGGACTTAATTCAACTTTCCTTCCTCTTTGCCAAGTAGCCTTCTTATACTTCTTCATCAAGCTTATCTTCAAACACACCCACATACTACACCCTAAATCATCCATACCCTGGCTCATGGTATTTAAAAAAACCCAACAAAGCTGTCTGCTGCAGCACAGTTCAATGCAGACACACTGAGAATCAGCACAGAAATGTGAAAGAATAAACCAGCCTACGGGTATGAGATCTGTTTTCCTAGAGTCTTAAAATTATTAAGTCCTGCATCTCTTGATAAGGATATCAGAAATTGGCATCCACAGGGTTACAGGTTCTTTGGTAAGGAGTTCATGTGAATAGGGATGGAATAATGATTGGTAATCGTATGTTATATTTTCAGTTATGGTGGCTTTTTTTAATTAAAAGTAGTGAGCAAACATTAGTTCAAAACATTTTTTTGAATATGTGAACTGTTGGTTGAAGGATAAGCTGGACAGGCCACTATTTCTGATAGTTTTGAAAACAAAAAATAAATGGCTATATGTATTTTTTTTAAGTTTTAGAATTATTTTTTTCATCTGAATTCATGAGGTTGAATATTTTTATAATTAGACATGATAGTCTTGCTGCTCAGAATGAAAATTTCATAGTACTTCACTGTATTTTTCATAGTTATTTCACTGTATATTTTCATAGTATTTCACTGTATTGGTTCCAGTGACATATGATGGGTTTATTTTAGAGGTAGGTGACTGTTTTAATTTGATGTACTGTCAGTTCCCATCTTTATATTCCTGTTTAATAGGTAGACTTGGATTCCAGACACATCGGCTGGGTAACAAGTGAACTTCCAGGGGGTGACAATCACATCATCAAAATTGAATTGAAGGGTCCAGAGAACACACTGAGAGTTCGACAAGTGAAAATTCTGGGGTGGAAAGATGGTGAAAGCATTAAGATAGCAGGCCAGATTTCTGCTAGTGTAGCTCAACAAAGAAACTGTGAATCAGAGACGCTGCGAGTATTCCGACTCATTACATCACAGGTGGGATTTTAATGAGGTACTATATGCTGAAAGTTATTATAAACTGTAGACTTTCAGTGCTCTGTGTTTTAATGATAAGTGTAAAATCTGCACAAGTTAGTCTTTCAGATAAGGTAATTTTAACTGTCTTTCTTCCAGGTATTTGGAAAACTCATCTCCGGAGATGCTGAGCCAACCCCAGAACAAGAAGAAAAAGCACTATTGTCTTCACCAGAAGGAGAAGAAAAAGTACACAATGTATTTATTTGTGTTCTATCAATAATACTTTGCTGAAAAAAATTATCCAGCATGGTTTTCAGTACTTGTCCTGTGTCTTCTGCTACGTAATTTTGAAATCAAACCAGAAGTAAAAGTCAAAATTGCTTTTAAAAAACAATAATCATAATCAACTTTTTTTTATTAGCAAATGATGATTGGGCTTCATAGCAATGGTGGCACAAATTAAACCTCCAGTTACAGAATTACTTAGCTGCAGTAATGGTCAACTTAAAAGTCCTTGCCTATTATTTTCTGCCTCAAGTGTGGCTCTGTTGATGTTTAGAGAAAAAATATTAAGAAATCACACTAGTATCCTTTTACATAGTGTACTCTACAGTTTTCCATCAATGATTAGTTTAAGAAATGATCCTGAAAAGGTGACTATATCTGGACTGTCATGCTTAATAGCTAGAATTGGACTGTCCTCAATGAAATTAACTTCATTTTTCAGATGAAGTATTGCTTGGCTCTGCCCAGTACCTTGTAACCACGAACTCCGTGACTACATTGTAAAAGTGTATTTTTCTCATATCTGCTGCTAACTTAATTAATTGGTAGCTTAATTATGTGTTCCCTGTTTCTTTTATTGTGGAATATATAAAAGCACATTCCCTGCTCTGCTTTATGAGTACTTAATGATTGATTCTGTTAAACTACACGAAGCTACAATACCCACTCAGGGGAGTTGGAACAAGATGATCTTTAAGGTCCCTTCCAACCCAAGCCATCCTATAACTTTAAGAGGCTGAACCTTCTGTAATTTTACTTCACTTCTTTGGTGTACTAATCATATTATTTTATTTCATGCTCAAATTTCCTCTTCTAAAGAAAATAGATATATCTAGAAGGTGTTTATTAACCACAGTCAAATTGATCTCTGTAACAGAAAGCTACAGACTTCTAGAAAAATGTTTGTTGCTATTCCATGTTAATTGCTACAGTAATTAAAAAATGTTCTTAAAACTAATATTTATGCTTTTTATGAAGGCAACATCAGATGCAGACCTGAAGGAGCACATGGTAGGGATCATATTCAGCCGGAGCAAACTGACAAATTTGCAGAAACAGGTTTGTTCATTCTAAGTGCTTTGAGAATTAAATGTTTCTGTGTTGTAATAAATATGCAAATTTTCAGTTAATATAGTACCTTTTACTTGGTACTTTAAGTTCTTTTGTTGCTCTTTGTAATCTTTTTTATATATATTTTAAGTACTTCGAATGTGCATTTTGTATGAAAAAATCTGCTGAAATTGACACTGAAAAAGTCTATTTTACTATGATAAAAAAACCTTTCCCATTAGACTTTGTTTAAAAAGAAACCTTTTTGAAATTAGTTGAAAATGGTAATTACTAGTGTTTGCTGATAATAATAGTGTAATAGTAGATCTTACCAAATTATAGGACAGATTCAGTGACAATGTTTAGGTTCTTAGTTTTGCACATTTTCTCCCAATTCCTGTTATCAAAAACTATTCAGGTTTTTCTGAACAACATAAAGCAGTAGTTAGAGTACATTTTATTCTTTTGAATACTTTATTCTAAAAGTATCTTTTATATTATCTTTATTACACCAATCACAAGACAAATGTTGCTGTGTAGACTTTCACAGCAGTACAAGGGGTATTAGAGTAATTTTGAAGTTTGTTAGGTTAGTAAGTCGTTCAGAATCAACTTTTTTGTCACCTGTCTTCAAACTTTAAAATCTCTTAAAAATACTTTTTAACATGCTATTC
This sequence comes from Calypte anna, assembly GCF_003957555.1. Taxonomy (NCBI): domain Eukaryota; kingdom Metazoa; phylum Chordata; class Aves; order Apodiformes; family Trochilidae; genus Calypte; species Calypte anna. The sequence goes on from NC_044244.1 coordinate 156,306,627, forward strand.
ATAAAATGAAGACATGATTTCTAAATTTTTTAAGCTTCCTAAATAGTAAACTAAGCAAAGAGAGTCTTTCAATATGTCTCTTCTTTTTTTCTTTGTGGGTGTTCAGTAAATATATTTCTTGGAGGGGTTTTTTGTGTGTTTGTGGGTTTTTTTAACCTGGGTTCTCTATAAAAAGCAAGTTAAAATTCGGGAAGTATAATAAAGACTTATTTCAATAATATTTTCCAGAATGAAGATGAGCAAACTCAGTATTAAACCTTCAGCTCTTAATTCTGAAGAACTGAATTTGTACTCCGAATTTAAAAATTAATTTTATTAATTTAAATGTATTATTTCATCACAGATGAACTTTCACATTATAGCTATAGTTACGAAGGTTTGTAAACACAACCTCCTTCACTTTCTAAAAGTCTTTTAAGAGTTACTGTGTATTTGGAACCTCTGTGTGTAGGTTTGTGCTCACATCGTCCAGGCCATACGGATGGAAGCCACCCGTGTGCGTGAGGAGTGGGAGCATGCCATATCCAGCAAAGAGAATGCCAACTCACAGCCTAATGATGAAGATGCTGCTTCTGATGCTTATTGCTTTGAGCTGCTCTCAATGGTTCTGGCACTGAGTGGTTCCAATGTAGGCAGGCAGTACCTGGCTCAGCAGCTGACTCTGCTCCAGGACCTCTTCTCACTGCTACACACTGCTTCTCCCAGGGTGCAGAGACAGGTCAGTGCTGGCTGTTACTTGTCTGCTTTGGTACTCCTAGAAAAAAGTCTTCAGAAATCCTATAATTGTGTGCATGATCATGACATATGCATTTAAACTCTTTTGTGAAACGTAATTTTGGGGTATCACTTCAAAAATCTTTTCCCCATCACATCGTCCCTATGTTATGCAGAGGGGAATAACTGTAAATAAAGCACCTAAATTTGTTACTGCAGTCATGAGGAGAGGGCAAGTAGACATTTATGAACACTTCAAAACAAATCCCAGAATCTCTTTTTGTAATTTAAGTGTCAGGTTTGGGGCTTTTTTCCACAGTTTTTGAATGGGGTTAATATTATAGTTTTGTGGGTTTGATATATAAATACATACTGCAGCAGCAGCACACTTTGACTGTATAAAATTATTCTTAGGACACACAAAGTGTTGAAGAAAATGAAAGCTACAGTTATGAAATTAAAGCAAACTTACTTTTTTGAGTGGTTGTAATGTTTCATCTCCAAGAGGTAGAACTGAGATGTAGGAACCCAAAATTTCTTAATTAACACTTAACATCATCATGAGCCTAAATCAGCAAACTGATCTGAATTGTCTGAGTAGTAGCACTCTTCACCTTTCTTGGCCTTACTCTGGAGGATTTTGAATAGGGCAGGATAAATTGCTTTCTCAACCTCATCAGAGGGACATAGGGTTTGCTTGGTCAGGGGTTGTTGGTGAAATGATGTAGGATGCACAAGAGCAATCAGTCATTTCTTTGTGTCTTAAGCATGACCATACAGCATTCATTTTGGAGTGATGTTATAAAGGATTCTTCAGTGAACCATACTTTACAGTATTCAGTGAATCTTACTTCATGGTAGCTCTGCTCTTTAAGTTTTCAACAGATTCACCCGTCTCTTATGTATGTTCAGGTATTTCCTTTCTGTCACAATAACTAAGAATTCTCTTCTGTAAGAGGAAAATTCAGATTCTGAGATTGAGATTGGCATTGCCTTGTGATTGGCAATACTTAAATTTAGGCCAGTGTTATGTATTACATTCCAAAAAAAGAGACTTCTTAAAGTTCATGTATTGCATTTGTCTATTTATAAAAGCATCATCCAGAATTACTACATAAAATTGGAAGGACCAGAGGTGCTCCTTTTAAATGTCAGCTGTTACTTTCCCATTTCTCAAATATATGAACTCTAAAAGCTGATTTATTATTTATTGCAAATAAATATTCTGTATAAAAAGCAATTAAGTTTTTTTGGTGTGGAAAGAAGCTAATACAGTGGCTGCCTATTTTTTGGTAAGGTCTTTTACCACTTCTTTATGGGGAAAGGGTCTGAGGGAGAGCTACAGAGATATCTCCATTTATATGTACTATATATACATGTACTTCAAATCCCAGTAAATATTTGCATGGTTTGAGGAGGCCATAGTTAATTCTTGCACTTTTAATATTATGTTTGACCTCGAGGCACAGTGACAGCCAGAATTATGGGACAGTTAATGGCTGTCATGCTAAAATATGGTAATAAATGAAGCAGAGGCTTCAGTGGTTGAGATGAGATTTGAAATTAATAGAGCGTGGCTGAAATGTCTGTAAAATGGACAGGATCTATAAATCCAGTGCTGTTTGAGTATTTCATATGATGCATATGTAACGCCCATATAGGTTGTTATAGGCAAGATAAGAGTTTTTTAGTTAGCACATGTTAGTGATCTAGCAGGAGTCCTTGCTGTCTTTGTCTTGCTCTCAGGTCATGAGTGTTGTAGTGTAGGACCAGGCAATTCCATTCTGTTCTTGATATCCTCAGGCAGAGCTTTCATATTGGTGTCTTTCTGAACTAGAATGATGTCTGAGTGTATGTGTGTGTATATACTCATAACATAAACGTATCAATATATAAATATATAACATTTGCTGTAGTACAGCAACACACTAGCTTGTTGCTAGCTGGTGTGCTGCCTCCAGGTGGATTTATAGTTCCTATTTTAGAAGTTGTCTTGTACCCTGGTTTTTCCAATTTTCTGAACTGTTACAGTGTCACATCTCAACTTGCCCTGCGTAGTAATTCTGACACAATGCAGATATGCAAAATACTGAGGGTGTTCTTTTCTAAAAATGTGTCCTATTTTTCAAAAGAACATTGAAGGCTTGCGAAATAAGATCTGAAATGTTAACTCCTTAAGCTTTCATAGATCCCTGATTTGGGTCAACCTTTGCATCATACACTCAATTTCAGTCCCTGCCCCACCAGCTGTTAAGGTTGGAGCATCTAATTTGAAGGCAACTCCTGTTAGATCCAGAGCAATTGGCACAGATTTCCATTGCAAAAAATTCCAATTAGAATGTTACAATTAAAACTAAAGGAGGGGGGAAGGAGTATTGTGATTCTCTGTACCTGGAGGCCAGTACTTTGTTGCCAGAAGCCTCAAGTGTCTCTGATAGTTGTACCACAGAATTTTTGACATCTGAAGATAATTTCAAAATACATATATACGTACATATATACATATATATGTAAAGATTAAATGCAAAGTGGGTAAAATGTCTGTAATGTACAAGCAAATCTGTACAAACACCTTTGTCACTGTTACCTGGCATTTTTTGTTAATATTTGACGACTTTTGTTTGAGATTGATTTTTGGACTCTTAGGCCTTGTCTCACTTGCATATATTAATAAAAACTTCAAGGCAGAAAACTTAGAGAATTTCTTACGAATGTCATTTAAGTACAGCAAGTGCATTCAGTCCTTCTTAGTGACATAACTTGAGATGAAAAAACCCTTTGTGATTCTTCTTTAAAGCTCCATCTGTCTTGGTAAGAATTTTGGGGTTCTGATTTTTTCTCCAGGTCACATCATTGCTGAGACGCGTTTTGCCCGAGGTAACCCCCAGTCGCCTGGCAAGTATTATTGGAGTGAAGTCTCTCCCACCAGCAGATATAAGTGATATCATCCACTCAACAGAAAAAGGGGATTGGAATAAACTAGGTATCTTGGACATGTTTTTGGGATGCATTGCCAAAGCTCTCACTGTACAGCTAAAAGCCAAAGGAACTACTATAACAGGGACAGCTGGCACTACTGCAGGCAAAGGAGTTACTACAGTCACACTTCCAATGATCTTCAATTCCAGGTTTGTTTTCAGATATGCATATATTTTTAAGTTGAAGGCACAAAATAATTACATTGTTTGAAGTAAGTTATGTTGGCTTTTATAATCTTTGTTTCACAAATGGAAAAAATTGTGTAATGCTTTGACAGTATGAGTCATGTTATTAAGTGAGCTGCATTTTAAAAAAAGAAAAAAAACACAACCTACCATATGCTGAATATGTGTACTGTTTCTTTGTGGTGGATTTTTGACAAATAATTAATTACTTGGATTGACTTTGTGTTGTTACCATATGTCCTTTGCAGCTACATTCGGCGAGGTGAGAGCCATTGGTGGATGAAGGGTTCAACACCTACACAGATTTCAGAGATAATTATTAAACTCATTAAAGATATGGCAGCAGTAAGTTTCTATCCTTTAAATGTGTGGATGATATTTAAATATTTCTGATAATGAAAAGTACATTTTTTTTCATTGCTTTCTAAGACAGTTACTGTTGGGTTGAGCTGTTAAATATTAGTGACAAGAAGAAAAAGGTACACTATTCTGGGTAAAGTCCAGGCTTTGGGGCAGTAGGAGAGAGTTACTGATTCTGCTAAACAGAAATTCAGTTTTTAAATAAGACACTGGTAACAGAAATTTAAGAGGTAAGCATTAATTATGTGTCATTTTCTTAATAATTAACTTAAAACCTATTTTTTTATGTCATGAGCACTCAGAACTCCAGTTGAAAAGGAAAAAGTTTTTGTGTTTCCTGTGTACTCCTTAATTTCTTTCAAATATAGAAACAGTGGAGTGAATTCAGGAAGGTCAAGCTAGGCAAGTGAAGCTGATCTCTTTAGGAATTTACTGTAATCTGTGTGTTGTTCACAGTCTCTTATTTGTGCTCCAACTCTGCATCTTTCTTTCTTGGGTGCTGTATGTAGGGGTTGGAGGGCGAGAAGAGGAATCTGCCCTTTTATTCTTCAAATCTTATCCCCTCTACCTACTCCAATTCATTTATTCCAACAGTTGCTCAGAGACTACCTCAGTCAGCCACCTGACTACTTGAGGTGTATTTTTCACTATATCCATCTGATTTGAAGACACCTGATTTGTCAAAGTCGTCCCTGACTTCCTCTTTTTCTATTCTAACTTGAGATCCTAACCTAATGTTGTTTGTAGCAGCTCTAATTACAGTTTTAATTTGTCTTAACAAAAGCTGTAATAAACTGGGTTTCTCCTTTAATAGGGTCACCTGTCAGAAGCTTGGTCCCGTGTGACAAAAAATGCAATTGCTGAAACCATCATAGCTCTGACCAAAATGGAGGAAGAATACAGATCCCCAGTGAGGTGCATTGCAACAACCAGAGTAAGAACTTTACTAAACTTGACACTAGTTTATTGCAAATATGCAGTAGGAGTCCCTCCAAGACCCTTTCTCTATTTTAGAAAAATCTTCCATCTACAGGTTGTTTCAAAAACAGTGCACACAGTATCCAGTTCATATTCTCCAAATCTCTGTGCCTAATAGACAGGTATCCTCATTAAGGCAATCACCCTTTCCTAATCAAAGTTTTGCTTTCTCTGTGTCATAGCAGTTGGAGTTTTCTTCTGTGTGACAGAAATACACCAGTAAAAGTAATTTTTTATTAAATATGTATCTTGAGTACCTCCCAGGTACTGAAGACTTGAGTGTTACACTTGTTTAGTTGGGGTTTTATCCTTGAGGGAACTCTGCTTTAAGTTTGTGGTACTTCCCTTTCACTAAGTTTGAGATCATCTGGGTGGAAAATTGCACAATGTGTATCAGCTGTTTTTTTCCAGCTCTCTACAGGATTATTTTAAGTGGTTTCACTTGTAGGCTATCAGCTGCCACATCTCAAGGCTCTTACAAATACAGTAACAAATGTCCTACATTCTGTAGGACAACTAAGTTAAGCTTCACCTGTGCTTTAGTCACAAAATGAAAACTTATTTGCAGATCAATTTTCATATTTACCTAGGGTATTTTTTTTGTCTTTACTTCTTCCACAACTCTTACAGAAACTTGGACTAACTTAACCTTAATAGATTGCTTGAATTACCACAAAAAGAATACTTTTAAATTATGACATTCCTACTATGTTAGGAAGTCTAGATTTTGGCTTCTCAAACATGCTCACATGGGAAAAAAGAAAAGAGATTTGCCACGAATACAAGCATCTGACACAGTTTTCCAGCTTAAAAGGCAGTGCCAGATGTCCTTTTTACCTCCGGACTCCTGTATTCTCTCCTCTTTGGAAGGCATGATCTGAGTACCACTGGCTCCTGCTGTCACTTTGTTAGTTCAATCATGTCTCAGAGGAGCTCTGCACATCAGCCTAACTCTCCTTGTGAAGGAACTTAGCTCTGTCCCAGAGGTCTGCATATCTGAGGGGAGTACAGTAGAGTTCTTCAATTAAATTTTGTTTTGTTCAAATCAAACCTTAGATCAAGTAGCATTGTAAAATGCATCTGTCAAGTGCATTTAGTTTGGGTTGCAGGCCTATGAACAAATGATGCTCATGTAGCTCATCTCTTCAGGTTTTCAGTCAAGGGGAAGGAAGAGACAAAAACTTCCTCTGAAGAATAGATAGCTCAGAACCCTTTTCTTGGTAATCTCAAATACATAGAGAAATACATAGAGAACATAGCGAAACTAATCTCATTGAGCTAAAGTTTGTTGCTTAGAGTTGCTTTTTTAGTCTATGCCCATCAATTTCTTCCTCTCCCCCAAAGCCTGCAATTTTGGGGAGTGATATGCAAGTCTGTATTTGCCATATTTATAATGCACTCTGGTTGTTCATTCTTCACGTTTTCTCTCTTCTGTGCTAACTACTGCATTTATGACCATAAAGTGACACCTGAAAGATACAAGGTTCCAAAAGTACAGTAAGTTCTATTGTGTGCTTGACTTCTTTTGGAAAAGAAAAATCTTGTTCTGTGGGTGAGCTTTAGCCAACATTGATACACTTTGCAGGCAACAGTGATGTTCCTGTCTGCCAAAGTTAGTTTTTAGTATTTGGCGCTTTTTTTCTTGGTATTTCTAAACCATTGTGTTCTACTTTGCTTATCAATAGCTGTGGCTGGCCTTAGCATCCCTCTGTGTACTTGATCAGGACCATGTTGATAGACTATCCTCAGGAAGATGGATGGGAAAGGATGGACAGCAGAAACAGATGGTAAGACTGAAAATTGTATCTTTATTTTTATTTATTCAGTAGTCAAATAATTTAGAATAGCAATAGGGAAAGGTAGACTTGGCCTAACCATATTCCTCCCTGTTTTCCCCAGTGGAGATTGTATGTACATGTTTGAAGTATTTGTGGTTTAGACAATCACTCCTGAGGAAACAAGAATTCCAAGTTCAAACAGTAAGCAATTCTGCTCGTATTCAGGATGAAGCAAGGCCTTCCTCATTACCTGTAGGGTGGAATTTAGAGAGTAGATAAACTCAGTCAATACAACATCCTCTTATCAGCTTTCTTCGTTCTATCTGCATCTCTCTCACATAATGAAGTAAATTCTTTTATATTCCTCAGTAACTTTTCTATAATTTTGGTTTCTCTTGCCCATCTTAGTAGAGAGTGATAGCCCCAAGAGAGAGAAACTCTTTCTAACTGAATTTAGTAATGCTAACATTTACTCAGAAAATTTACAAATTCAATACGGAGTATAATGGATTGATTGAGTTTCTGTCTATATTTTTTGTATCACAGAAAGTTTGGTTTATTTTGTTTTTAATACAAATCTGGAAAGAACAAAATAATGAAGTTAATCTCTTTATAACTTGGTTAGGTGGATCCCTGTGTGAGGCAAGGGAAGACTGTGCCTTCCTGCTAGCAACTGAGGATGCTTAGAGCAAAGAAGCCTCCAAAGCAGTTTAGTGTAGGTGGAAAGAGAATACAGGAGGGACAGAGCTGCAGCAGCAGCTGCAGTTGCCCAGTCTGAAACTGAAATTGCCCAGTCCTGTCTTATACCAAAACTTGCAGATGTTGGGGTGTGGACTGTGCTCCCCTTACCAGGACTGCTGATGGAAGGATTCTGGTTTAGTTTGCATGAGCAGTATCAAGGAAACCACATGTTCTGGGAGTATGATGGAAACTTGTTCTCAGACACATGCATATCAAAATCAGTCAGATACTTTGAATTGCAGTACATAATTATATTATTTTTAAAAATTAATGTAAATCATAGAGCAACTTAATCTTATGGTGCATTTTGAAAATTGTTACTTTGACTGTATTCTCTCCAAGTTATAGGTAACCTATGTGTTTGATAAGATGTTTCAGCAAAATAACATGCCATAGCAAAGTAATTAGGGGATCATGCATATTGACTTACCTGAGCACTTAAATCTCCAAACGTTTCTCTTAACATGACTGTAACCCATTGTTACCACATAAATATACACTAGGTGAAATGATGTCTCAACTGCATTGTTGAAAAACTATGTTTCTGTTACATCAGTGAAACTATCAGATGAAGAATATCAGAAGAACTGATGCAGTAAATTTGGACTATTTCCATCTAGGAGTAATTGTTTAGATCGTAATTGTTCTAAAGATACAATTAATAGTCTAAACAAACTCTTTATTTTCCCTTATTAATTGGTGGGGTTGACTTGGGGACAATAACAATAGACGCTGAAAGGAAATAAAGGGGTTTAATAAAGAGACAATTATTTTCTAATTTTTTTCTTAATTTTTTCAGCCAATGTGTGATAACCACGATGATGGTGAAACTGCTGCAATCATTTTATGTAACGTCTGTGGGAATTTGTGTACAGACTGTGACCGATTCCTTCATCTCCACCGGCGAACAAAAACTCATCAGAGACAGGTAGGGTGGATGTGATATGTTGTATGCACTGCATACACTGTGTGCATTTTCCCAATTAATATATAAGCAGAACCAAATCTGAAAGTAGTATTTTCTTTTGTGCTTGTGGTGGGATAGATAAGTTTCCATTTAATTCTTTGTAGTTGGTTTTAGTTAAATTCTCCTTTATCTTTGAAGAAGATTGGAAACTCATGTAGCAGTCCCTAATTCTAAGCATTGAACTACATCACCTTCCTTCAGTCTTGATTTAACACTGTTTAGAAACACTTTATAGGAAAATCTAGGAAGTGTAAAGACTTTTCTTAATTATCTATTGGTTCTTTATTCCTGTTAAATTCAATTTTCTGTACTTGCACCTGACAAGCACCTGAATCAGTGCTTGTCAACCCCTTTATTTTTAGGGTACATACTTTTTTTAATATCCAGGGAGACTACTTGGCAGCAAATATTCCTACTGATTTCCTTATGTCAGTCTTCTCTTAACTTTTCAGCATTACTCCAGTTCTCACTGTCTTTTTACAGAAAAATATGCTGTCATATCCATAATCTTGGAAATTTCCTGATTTCTTTTGGGTTTGTTTTTAGGAATGAAAGAGATACTTCCTCTTTCACTTCCCTAGATAAGTTTTAGTTTGCTTTGTATTCTGCTAATTAGTATCCTTTTGTGTTATTCTCTTATCCTTTTCATCTCTGAACCTGAAACTACATTCTCCTTGAAATGCTTCTTTTTCCCATAGAAATTAATGTTCAAGATGCCTTTAGTTTTTAAGCTACCGAACGTTTCCTCTTTCTTGACACTATTCTCTTGTGCTTTCTGGGGTCTTTAATTTTCGCCTTCCCTACGGCCACTTATTACTTTGTAGGCTAAAGTAATAAACCTTGTCAATAAAGTTAATTCAATGGAAATCATTCCTCTTCTCCCTCTTTTAGAGTGCATCCACATTTGCTTTTGAGTTAGGATCAGGCTTTTCAGTTTGGGCTTTTGAAGCAGATCTCCTTATCTCATTACCATGCTTTGATTTGTGTTACAGAGGAGCCTTGGAGTGCATGAACTGCATTCCTTTCAAATGAAACTACAGACAACAACAAAAGAGAGATGCAGGGACACACTGCTAGTGGTGGTTCAGCAAGGGATCAGCTACTGTAGAGCATGTCTGATGTAAACCTCAGGTCACTGGCACTGAGTCTCACTCTACAGATCTTGGTGCCTCAGCATTTGCAGCAGTTCCACGTGGATCTGTTATCTTCTATTTCTTAGCCAGAATCTTTGCAGTCCCCTTTGAAATTGTCCTGTTTTGTCATCCTAAGTTGATGATTGTATGTCTACTCTTCTGTCTTGGCACAGCATGGTCTAGTCTGATTCATTTTTCTGATTTCTCCTATATAGCCTGTTCAGAATACAGTTGATAAAAAGTAAGTTCTTACCTCATAGAAGTCCTGACATCTCTCCTTTAATCTGTCCAAAAATAGCTACTTATCAGATTTTCCTATTTACTTCTGAAAGCATGTTTGAACTTCTGCTCTTATGCACCACCTGTACCTTTACATCTCTCGTGTTAATCCCCTCAATTTAAATTTTTAGTTCTGTCACATTTCCTGTCTCCTGTTTTCTCTGAGCTTCCTGGGTTTTTTCCAACTTCTGTCATATACATACCTCCTTAATGTATTTTCTCTCCCTCCAAGCAAAGACAGCCTGTAAGTTATTTGGACCTGCTTGTGTGAATCCTTTGCAAAGCAATTAGGGCTTTTTTTCCTGATTATAGTAAGAATGAAAACAAAGTTTGAATTGGGTATATGCATCCATACCCCATAAAAATCTTAACTTCTACTGCATTGCAAATGAGGTGAATGAAAACAGAGCTGCTTACAGAACTAGATACAGACTTTACTTTTTTAAGCCCACTAAGGATCTTGTGCAGACTTTCTGATTTAGCAAAAATTTTATATTTCATTGTAGCTGAACTTATCTACTCTGTGTTTATGTGAAAGTAAAAAAAAATTAGTATTACACAGTTATATAATTATACATGGTATGTATCATTAAATCCATAATTATCAGTATTGCTTTGATAAACTACTAGCATAGTTATTTGAACATATATCTAATGTTATCTTGTGCTTATACTGGGGCATTTTGGATGAATTGAATAGTACTTAGGAAGCCCAAGCTCTATATTTTTAAAATTAGAAAAAAATGTTGTGCAGCTCTCTTAGCATTGCTGCACTATTGTTTCCTGGTCATGTTAGCTCAAGCATTGATTTTATTTATTTTTATTTTTAAAAACACAAAACCTTTATCCATTCTCCAGTATTATACAAACTACCACAGAATCATAGAATGGTTTGAATTGGAAGGGACCTTAAAAGTCATCCAGTTCCAGCCCTCCTGCATGGGCAGGGACACCTCCCACCAGACCAGGTTGCTCAAGGCCCCATCCAACCTGGCCTTGAACACTTCCAGGGAGGAGTTTTATCTAGGCAACCTGTACCAATGTCTCACCACCTTCACAGAAGAGTATTTCTTCCTAAAATCTAATCTAAATTATGGAATTCATAGAAGAAAAATAGCTTGGAGTAAACGAACTCCACAGGATCTGTAAGACATCTGATGAAAAATAAAAGTGACAAAAATAAGATAGGGATGCTATTTATTATCTGTTCTGTTAACCTGACAGGTATTCAAAGAAGAGGAGGAAGCTATCAAAGTTGATCTCCATGAGGGTTGTGGTAGGACCAAACTTTTCTGGCTGATGGCATTAGCAGATTCTAAAACTATGAAGGCTATGGTGGAGTTCCGAGAACAGACAGGTAAAGCACATCTATTATTACTTGCTCTTTTTCCTGATGATTTCTGCCTTTTTACATGAGCATTTGTCAAAAAAAAAAACCAAAACAAACCAACAAAACAGTTGGGGGTTTTCACCTGCTTTAGGGTAATACATTTAATTGTTTATAAAAATGAAATTGTTTACCTGGGTAAGGATTTCTATTTTTTCTCATTATTTACAGTGATTGTTGTTCAGGTGTCTGTTGTTAGCATATCAGTCCCTTGTGTTTCATTACAACAATTTTCATTTTTGTTTATTTTTGTGGACCCAGGCAAACCAACAACCAGCAGCTCTGAAGCCTGTCGTTTCTGTGGCTGTAGGAGTGGAACAGAGTTATCAGCAGTGGGAAGTGTTTGTTCTGATACAGATTGCCAGGTGTGTACTAACAAATATCTGTGGTCATTAATTACATAAGTAGAAGGGGGACTAAAGGATCTAATGCATGTTTTTGTTTTGAGTAAACATTGTCCATCCCTGTGGTCCATTTTAGATCAGACTCCTCACATGAAGAGGTTTAAATATTGAATTCTGTATTGTAATTCAAAAACTTCCAAGTTTGTAAATGATTAGTTTAATTACAGGCTACAAACACCAGTTGTCAACGAAAATACTGGGTATTTTCATTATCATCTTCAAATCTATCTCAAGTTTTCACAACAGCATTTCAAGTTTAAAGGAAAATACACACTGTCAACATCAAGTCTCCTGTACTAGAAAGTTTGATAAAAGCAGTTTGTGCAAAACCAGTTTATTATGTAAGCACAGAACATGTAAGACTTGGGACAGGTTTGTCAACTGTATCCATTTGTCTTGAGTTATTTTGTGCCCCACAGTACAGGTGGAATTGGTAGAGGACCAAATCCTAACCAGTTTCTTATCCCACCCTGTTTATTTCTGTTTATGTGTGGCAAATTCATCTGTTAATTAATTCCATTCAGCTAATTGTTTGCTTCTGGGCAACTATTTCAAGTTCCCTACTTACCTAGGGATAGGAGTAAGAGGTGGTTAAAATACCATTTCTAGATAAAAGTGCTTTATGCTGGTTTATAATCAGCTCATAACATGGTCTTAAGAGTGGGTTATTTCACTCCTTTCCTGAAGGACTTAAATCTGCAGGTGTCTCAAAGGCTGCTGATACAGGGCAAGCAGTGTTTGTGCAGGAAGGAGTTAACATACAGAGTATGCATGGATGTTTTTCCTTATATTAAAATTATTAAAAATTATGTTTTCATTATACCACTGCTATTCAGGAGTAATGTAAGTAAGCAAAGGTGCTGGTTCTCCTTCAAGAACACAAGATGTGCAGCTTTTCCCAGGCACCTGCTGTGGCAATGGACAAGATGTACCCTGATTTTTTTTTGTCTTCATTTATTGCACAAACCATCAATCCTTAAGAAAGCATAACTGTACCGAACCATTCAGTGGAAAGGGAAAAAAAATAATTATTTACTTTTAATAGGAGTATGCTAAAATTGCCTGCAGCAAGACACATGCCTGTGGCCATCCCTGTGGAGGCGTTAAGAACGAAGAGCACTGTTTGCCATGCTTGCATGGCTGTGATAAGAATGCTACAACTCTGAAACAAGATGCTGATGACATGTGCATGATCTGCTTTACTGAAGCACTTTCAGCAGCACCAGCTATCCAGGTTTCTCTTTCAGTTTTTTCCCCTTTTTAAGAGAGTATTGTGGTTAAGTGTGGAAGAAGTTCAAATTAAGAAGTTCCTCAAATTATATTCTTAAAATATTTCTTACATTCTTACAGTATGTAAATTAATTTAAGAGCTTCCTTTTTATCTGGATTTACTGATATTTAAGAAAGCATGCTGCATCAATTTAGTTTCCTGTGTTTTGGTACTTTATAAATGAGAAAAACAAGACAGAGGTAATTAATGGCTGTGCTTCATATGTATTTCGTATATTCACTAGTGGTATCTGAATGGAAAGGTTATAATTTTCATGACTATTTTATATTCTTTTGCTTTTTTAGGAAAATAGGGGCCTTCTAGGATTTTTCAATAAATTAATTTTTGAATTTGATATATGTTGGGACTTAAGTAACTACTTCTGTTTCAGTGCTCACTTACATGTATTTTCTTCTAAAGCTGGACTGCAGCCATGTTTTCCATTTGCAATGTTGTCAACGAGTGCTAGAAAACAGATGGCTGGGGCCAAGGATAACTTTTGGGTTTATGTCCTGTCCTATTTGCAAGGTAAATGAGCTACATGTTTACTGCCTAGGTCAAACAAGTTACCTAACACTTTCTTTTTTTTTCTTTTGGTTTTACCTTTTCTTAATTGTATATTGTTTATTACAATATAAATGAGTTATGCGTGACTTGTTTCCTTAATTTCTCATGCCACTAAAGAAAAAGTTCCCTGAAGTAAGGCTTCTCTTAAAAAGAAAACATAATGCAGACATTATCTTAACTCTGCTTTATTTCTAGCAACATCAGCTTGTAAATTTCCCAGTATTTGGGGCCGGCTTGAGAGGAAGAAGTAATCTTAATTTCCTGAAGCAGGAAACTTGGCTTATCTGTTTTCCTAACCCCTTTTAAAGCTGCTTTGCTTTTCAGTATGATGGCAGAGCTGAAGAACATAGATACTTAATTTAGCTTAAATTACAAAAAATTTGTCTTGTACTCTGCAAAAATCATAATTGCAGTAAGCAAATGGATACAATAGCTGCTGGGAAGGAAAAGAGCACATAATTACCCTTGGAAGATGAAATCTCTGAATGGTCATCCATTTCTGTATGCTGTCTTTCTTCCTTCGGTGCTGCATTTTGGTAATTTATAGGAATAGCTTGTGACTATTATATGATAAAGACCTGGCATAGAGGACTGTCAGTCATTCTTAATTGCTGAGCAGTAAGTCCAAAAGGGCCAAAATTAGAAAAGGAAAATACAGATGGAATAGTTCTGTGCTGTGGTGAGTATTTTGTGTACCCTTTAGCCATCCCCATTGTGGTTATTACAGTCTGTTGTGAAGGCTGTTGATTTCATATAACAGAAGACCATAGAAAAAGCATTCCTGGTTATTATTTTTGCAGCAAATAAAGTATAGTAAATCAGCCATTTTTTATAATTTCCACTCCCTGAGCCCTTAGGTTTGTATGACATCCATTACGCTCCTTGTGTTTGACCATAATATAAATTATCACAGCCATTGTAATGAGGGTGCAAGATACTTAAATCAGTTTTTCTCTTTCAGAACAAAATCAATCATACAGTATTAAAGGATTTGCTTGATCCAATCAAAGAACTCTATGAAGATGTAAGAAGGAAAGCGTTAATGAGACTGGAGTATGAAGGGCTGCACAAGAGTGAGGCCATCACAACACCAGGGGTTAGATTTTATAACGACCCAGCTGGCTATGCCATGAACAGATATGCTTACTATGTTTGCTACAAGTGCAAAAAGGTATCACAATTAGCAGTTTTTCAAGTTAAATGCATGTCACAAGTTTCAAAAGTAATTTCTTCCAAGAATATTTAGCGTATTATGTGTGGAATAGGAAAGCAGGAAAAGAAATTCTGTCGTTATGTTGTAATTTTAGAAGTGTTGAACAAGTTAGATGTGCATTGTGTCTTATCAGGCTTAAAATGCATACACGGAACAATTCAGAAATCAAAAGCATATTGAGGTGCTAGTGTCCTTATAAGAATGTGCAGAAGATGTTGTGCTTTAAGCCCAACAAACTTTCTGTCCCACTTCCAACTCGTACTTTACAAGAACATGAAAATAGTATAACCATAGGTTTCATTCTGACTCTTTGAAATGGAGAGTTCCTTGGTAAGATTCTACCTAATTATTACTTCTACCCAAGTTGGAGCTGATTGGAAGTGCAGGAAACCATGAATTTAGGGCAGAAAAATGACCTCTGCTGCAAGCCAACAGGTGGTTGTGGTTTTCCTCAGTGACAGTCTCAAAAGATAGGAATAATCTTCTCTAATTTTGATTCATGACAGTGCAGTGGTTTGAGACAGGGCTAAGGAAACTGCCAGTCAGTGCCTTTGAAGCACAGCAACTATGGACATGATGCCAGAAACATTAAAAGAATGAAAAAGAAGTAGAAAGAGGAAATGTGTGATCTAGCCTGATACAGGCTCTGGGGTATCTAGGTGCAATTTTCTTCAGGTAGAGAATAGGAAATTTATCCAAAAAACAATAAAATCACATACAAAGAGCCTCTGTTTTCCCCACCAACAGAGAAGAGACAAACATTCTTTATCTATGGTTAGAGAAGTTCTGGATAATCACTGAACCCCTCCCATGGCTTCTTTCATCTGAAGCTGATTTTAGTGTTCACCTTGATCACATAATTATCCTTTTCCTTTAGTAATGAATGGAGTAAGGCAATTTCATGAAATGTTTTTCAAGGGAACCACCAATAATTCTTTGTTAAATAGAGGTGCTTTTGAAATCAGAAGGGAAAGGATTAACTTGCAGATGACAGATAAGAGCAGTAATTAATCCCTGTAGCTCATTACTATAGTTAACTCAGTTCACTTTTTTTCCTGCCTCCCACATTCAGTCGATTTTCACTTCTCATCCTTTTTCAGCTTGCCTACTGCCTTTTTTTCCCCTCCCATACAAAGATTTTTTTTTCATCTTACTTTCCCTAGTTCTCAGTCCCAGTTTTTCAATATGCTTTCTTTCCAATATTTAATACTCAGTATTTCAGTGTTTTTCTTATTGCCCTCTTCCCATGTCTCTCATTTTACTCCCTTTCACACTGTGTCCATATATCTGAACAGCACCATTCAACCACCTTTCTTCCCTTTCTCCAGCACTGCCTCACCCCAAACTACTACCTGAATTCCCTGACATATATTCCATAGAACTCTCCCTTTTTCTTTTTAGTCACCAGAATTTGGGGAAAGGGAGCTTCTTAAATTTTTCCATCTTCACAGTTGCTCTGAGACCACTTTCCCTGTCCTTTTAAAATCACTGCAAAAAGGGTGAGAATTGCTGAGAGCAAGAATTTTGTGTGCTCGTTCATAAGAGGGTAACAAAGGAGGAAGGGAATTTACTCTTTTGCCTCCTCTCACTCTCTGTGAATCTTTGTCTCCAGGTGAAAACACTGTAATGTAAGAGAAATTGATCAGAGTTGTCAGTCTTACTTGGTGCATTTTTGTGTCCTGGTGGAATAAGATGAGAAAAGTGGAATGAATCTGTAGAAAATAGCACACTTCTAATTATAAGGGAATGCCATATGAGTTGAAGAGCTCCTTTTTGGTTAGTAAAAAGCCTTTCTGATAGAATGTTTCCCTGCTGCTTTCAGCCTCATTCCTGTCTTCCTTACACACAGCTCGAAGAGCATCCAAATACTGTTTCAGAAGCCTTGCAGTCACTTGCACAGGCCCCAGCACCTGGCACAATTTTTAGGCTTGCAGAGCTGGAGAGACGTTGTCTCATTGCCTCAAAGATGTATTTAGAATCAAAGTGAAGAGAATATCAGAATATCAGAACAGTGGAGCCTGCTTGTAGTGGCTGTTATTCATCATTTTCCCCTTACAAATTTGATTTTGTTAAAATAATAGTTGTCTCTGGTTCAATGTCTAATCATTTCCATATAAAATTAAGGCATATTTTGGAGGCGAAGCTCGTTGTGACGCTGAGGCTGGACAAGGAGATGACTATGATCCAAGAGAGCTCATTTGTGGTGCATGCTCTGATGTTTCAAGGGCTCAGGTAAGCAAAACTGTTTCAGTGGTTTTATTTCATTCTGAAGCTCTGAGTACCTGAGCTGTACAATAATTCACAGTTGTTTGTAGTTATACGCACTACATAATAATGTAATATGTTAATGTATAGTACAGGATGTAGGAATGAGTCGTTCAGATTGTTACAGCACAGCTACTCCATTTCTTGGCATCTGTTTTCTTCCTTTTAGATGTGTCCCAAACACGGTACAGATTTCTTGGAGTACAAATGCCGCTACTGCTGTTCAGTTGCTGTTTTTTTCTGTTTTGGGACAACTCATTTTTGCAATGCTTGCCATGATGATTTCCAAAGAATGACAAGCATCCCTAAAGAAGAGCTCCCACACTGTCCTGCAGGTAATATTTTTGCAAAGCAAATTTACCACACTGAATTCTGAAATGAGTCATTAATTCTAATTGATACTCTTATATTTTCTTGTCGATAATTTTTAGGAAAACCACAGGATCAGTCATACAGATTTTAAATTCAGTACCTTGAATATTAGAATAGATTTTTTCTCTGGATGCTTTTGATTTTTTTCCTTGTTTTTTTCTGCCAATAATACAGGCAATGTCATCACACTGATCTTTAAACTTTGATGCAGAAAGACATTCCAGTTACCTATAGAGATTCAGACTCCAGATGTGTAATGATGTGTTACAATTCTATTGTAAAAAATTCTGATGCCTTAGTTTCTAATTTCATGTGCCACTGATTTGATCTTAGTAAATTATCTAGTTCACTTTTTTGTTGGAAAAAATAAGAGTTTTTTATTTAAGAAATTTACATGAAAGCAGTAAAAAAAAAAACCTTAGAATTATTGTTTACTTCAAAGTGTAGTTCTTGATTGTATTTATCAATTTTGCTGTTAGACTGTGATAAATTCTTCCACAATAATAATGAGATGAAACCTGTTTTAGTTCTTTCCTGTAAACTTTCTGCCTTTTTTACTTCTAATTGGATTTGGTTTTTAATTAAATGTCAGTTTGATCACCTGGCTAATTTTTTTAAAATACCAATTCAATATTTGACATAACTGTTTCAAGAAGCCAACCTGTTTTGAACATAGAATCATAATGTCAGGTTGGAAAGGACCTCAAGGGTCATCTGGTCCAAACTCTTTTAACATGTTTGTCAGATCTAATTGTCTTTTTTTTTCTTGACCTACTAAGCCTTTAGACTTCCTGAATTTGTAAAAGCACCTATCTGCTGTTTCTTAAGCCTTTATTTTTTATGCCTTATAAATTCATATTACAGATGTGTTACCTTCACTTAGCAAGTTTTGAGGAAATGTAACGTTTATTTACAACATATGTAAGCATTAATCTTTTCTTTTTCCTTTTTTTTTCCCCCCTTGACCCTTAAATTCACTGTAGGTCCCAAAGGTAAACAACTTGAAGGAACAGAATGTCCACTTCATGTTGTCCATCCACCCACTGGTGAAGAATTTGCTCTGGGTTGTGGGGTTTGCAGAAATGCTCACACTTTTTAGACTAGCATTTTTTTTTTACCAGAGCAAAACAGGTACCCTCATCCTTCCAGTGTCCTGAAAATAAAGTCAAGCTGGGATGAGGATGGGACCATTTCATAACCCAGGTAAAAGGAACAATTTACAGTGCAAGAAGGATGCCAAATACCATGTACATAATTCTTGCTGTGAGATACTGACATTTTTTGAACCAAGACATCAAAACTTGTGAGGTGTTTGCATGTGGCCATTACAGTCATTGGCTAGGAAACATTGGACATTTACAAATAAATAATTGCTATTAAAGGATCTGTGTGTCTGTGGACTATGAATGATGCTGCCTTTGAGGAGAAAGGAAAAAATATTGATTATTGTATACTGACTTTTTGTAATCTTGTACAATTGTAACGCATCACAAGTGGGGATGGGAAAGAGGAATATTCTGGTTTATTTCCTAGACTGTTATAAAAAAAAAAATGTGTTAGGAAGGCATAAATGTAACAAGTATCACACTGTATATAAAGGTATCAATGTTTGTCCTGTATAAGAATTATTAAATTACAACAGCAGTTTCATTTAAACTTCTGGGTTATGTTTGAGCCTGAAATTTTAATGAAGTGCAATACTGAGTGTGCCTCATATCTTGCAGCTGTAAACATAATGGAATGTACATGTCAATAAAGCCACTGTACATTTTTATACAGTGAAAGTCTAATACATGTGTGAGCCTCCATTTTCAGAATTAATTTTTTTTAATGGGATGGAGGGAGTTGTGGGTTGGTTCTTCCAGTTACTTCAGCAGATTAAACAGATAAAGCTTTTCATTCCATAAAAAAAATTGCCCAACAATTTCAAGTGATGTTAAGCCCTCTATGTGACTGTCAGGAGGAAGCCACTGTGGTGTTTTTATTCAAAATCTTGAAGAACCAAGATTCTTCCTACATAGTACTCCACTTACAGAAACAGAGCATGGCTCACCTGTCCAAAATACGTCCTTGCTGTAAATGCTTACCTCTGGTGTAGTCATCTTCAGTGGGAGGGGCAGGGACTTGTGTGGTTCATTTCATCTCGATATAAAGCAGAAGCCACCTGAGTAGCTCAGAGTTGGATGACAAATGTGCATTTTTAAAGTTAAGTCATCACAATCTGCTCTGCAGTCTGAAACTGAAACAATGTTCTGGACCCATGACAACACAGCCTTCAGCACCAAGGCAGATTTGTTTGTTTGTTTGTTTGTTTGTTTGAGTGGTTGTTGAAATAAGGAGAGTGAAAAGTCAACGTTTGAAGTGTTCTTTCATGTTTGTGGCTTCTTGTTCCCTGGTTCATGTGGTTTTTTCCTAAAGAGAGAATCTGCCTTTCCTCTGGCATAGTGCTCTGCACGTTCTGGCAGGTAAGGGTAGACAGCATAGCCTGAGGTTTGACAGTTTGTGATAATGCTGCCAGTGACTTCCTGGGGACCTTAAAAAGGCCTAAGTGTCTTTATTTGAAAATAGAATTTCCATACTTGATAAATATTTGACAACCCTCTTATGTGCAACTTGTGCATTCCTGTGAACACACCGTGTCACTTCAGAATGGTAGATGTACGGTGAAAGATGCAGAATGATATTCTAAAGACTCCTCGACTGTATACTACACAAGAAACGTGTAGTATATCAGAATTATATTTATTTTTATATATATATAATATATAGCTATTAGCTGGGAGGCACTACAGTATATTTGGATTATACCAGTGGTATTAAACCATTGGTTAGAGTACAGCAGGGTTTACAGAAGGTGGAGGAAAGCAGAGCCCAGTGTATTTATTAAAGATCTCCTAAACAAGCTCATCAGAGACACCTCTCCTTCACAACCCAGTCCCTTCTTCACTGCCTACTCAAAGTCCCACGTCACTGCCCCGCTGCTCTTCACCAGTGCTCTCAGATGCCGTTTTCTGCCCTGCAACACAGGCAAGTGTTTTTTTTCTCCTTTTATTGCTTTCTGGCTCCTGTTTCTCTATTTTAGGAGCCTCTTTCTGCACCCCAGTGTGCCAGAGCAGATTTGCTGCAGAGCAGGGCAGCAGGAGCAGCAGCCCACCCAAGCTGGGCCCTGCTGCTCTTCCCAGCTGTCCCTATGCAGCACAGAACCTGGAGCTGACACACGGAGTGTGCAGTGTCCAGTGTGCTCTGCCATTTCAAAGTTAACTTATTTTACAGAACTAGAGATATTTTTTTTCTTCTGTAAAGACACAAAGAGGAACCTTAAGTGTTCATAGCACAGGCATGAACAAGCAAATAAAAGGAACAGCTGCATTTACACCAGGGATTTCAGCACTCCCAGGTCGTCAATTTGATGTCTGTAACAGAAACTTAATTCAGAGAGCATTTGGTTTAGAAAAGTCATCTTTCTAATTTGAAACTGGCTTGGTGAGGAATTACTAAAAAGAAAATAGAAAAAGAAAATTTTGCCCAAAAAGGATACTGAAGAAAGACTAATTAACAACAGGGGAAGATTAATACACATAATTTCAAGTGGTTTATATCTTTATGGTTCTTTGCATAAGTCCCCATGGGTCTTACATTCTGGAAACATGAGTTAATAGAGTGCAGACAAGTCTGAGGTGTCTGACCCATTATCCTTTTTGAAAATTGAGTGTAGCACCACAGCTACCAATTAATTCTATATTTTAATTTTATGCCCTTTTTTCTTAATTTTAGATTAGTATTAACTTAGGAAATTGAGATTACAATGGGCGAAGGACATGACACTGCTTCCTTCTCTTTCTCAAGTGGACTGAGCAAGGGATAAGCAATGTCAGGGAAATGTTTCTTTTACACCCAAATAACCATTCCCAGCTCCAAGGAAATGGCAAGTCTGAGTGTGAGCATCAGGCTCTGGGGCAGAGCTCAGCTCCCACGTGTGATGGTTACACTGCAGACACTTAGCTCCAACACCCTGCCGGACACTCACGTCACCGCATCTCCCCCCACACCGATCTCTCCCGCTGATTAGAGGCAGATGCCAGCACAGGCCACTAATCAGTTCAGTCCCTGGTAAGACCGCCCTGTGCCTCTCCAGCAGTCTCGTGTGCTTTCCTGTCACCTCCTGATCCATGGCCCACGCAATGGAAATCCCCAGCTCTTGTTTGCACCGCCCCGTTTGCTGCAGCTCGCCACGCTCCGTCGATCCGCACCGAGCTCTGCTCATGGCTCTGCTGCGAGGCCATGGTACTCCCTCTGGGATCATCCATCATTAGGATACAAAGAGCTTCAACTTTCACAGGTGTATCCACCCAGTGAGCATGAAATAAACAGTAAAAGTTAATAAGGCACAGGCAATTAACCACTCCCTATCAGGGCTTGATAATCTCGGTCCTTACGACACAGTTGTCATTAATCACACTGTGCCAAGTTATTTTCTTGTTTTACCTACGCAGAGGGTAGATAGGGAGCTTCAGGCCCACCCAGACATTCATGATATCACTCAACCTTTGCAGGTTTTTGCCACAGCTCCCTCCTTAACCCATGCCAGGTGTGCAGTAGTTGTGCCTCAGCAGCCCCGTGTCCTTCAGCCCAAGGCATGCTGGAAGGGTTTTGCTATTGCTCCCCCTGCTCTCACTGCTGGTGTCCAGTAAGGATGACCTTGTGCCACCAAACATTCCAGATCTTCACCAGGTGCAGCCAAATAAAGAAAAACAAAGTGATTACAAACAACAGAACATGTCAGATGTAATGGGGCATTTTGAGTTACTGATAATCCTCACAAAGACATCCCCTGCTAGCTAGCCAGTGAGTTGTCTTGGGGAATGGCCAGCCCTGTGGTCTCTTGGGACTGAGGAGGCACCTGAGATGGTGCTCTGTGCTGTTGTCACAAGGTTTCATTTCAGCTGCCTGATGATATTTGAAATTCAGTCACTTTGTATGCAAGAGTTTCTTCCCATGCTGTACCTAATACTGGGGTTTGGCCACTGAAAGCTTTAAACAGTGCTTGGGTATTGCTCCTGCTCAGCGACTGAGCAGCACAGACAGTGCCACTTGGTAGCACCATCATAGCATTGCTTCTACAGCCCCACACCTTTCTGCACACACTGGGATACCCCTGGACACCAGTGTGACCACTGCTATATGCAAATCACCACTTCCATTCATCACTACACTTTTTTTCTTCTTCCTTGAGCACATTGCTTATCTATCTGTAAATCAAACTGGGTGATAAACAATGCTCTACAAGATGGACAATACAAGAATGGCAAAGGTAGCATCCATAATTATTGTCAATTATTTACAGCTTCAGGTTGTTCTGACATCAGTAAAATCACCAGTGTAGGGCTGTGCTTGTGGATTTCCTTGACTGCACGTGGCAGAGGAGCAAACCAGTCTGCTCATCTGGCAGGGATGGCAGTGGTGCAGATAGACCCTGAACCCCCAGCTCTCCTTGCAGCCCATTACTGCTTCACCTGAGGCCACAGGAAAGCACACTGACCACCTGAGGGTCAATTGGGAATGTGTTCTTTAGCCAGTGTGCTCCCTTTTAGCATGAATACCCCAGGGAGCTACCTGCTTGTAGCTTGTCTTCTTGTGCTGCTCTAGCTTCTAGCTATTTGCATGAGTGAGGACCACTCCTTGGTATGGAAGGAGCTTCCTGCTTGGGTGATGGACCAGGTGATTTCAACATCCTTATCACATGCTGTCTCTCAGCTAGCATTTACACCTCCCCTGCTGGTCATTCAGTAATATTCCTTCCCTGAGACAGCATGACTGGGGGTTGTGTACATCCTCCCCTTCATAGTACAATGAGAGAATCCCTCCTACAGTGCAAATGCAACTTCATCCCTGTGGGTTTTTCTGTAATAGATACAAAGTACTTAACGTGATAAACGGCATCTGCAGCCACCTCTGTCCCCATTTTCCCCAGATCTGAGCAATAACATCCCAGTAAGATGTTCTTACTCACAAGACTGTTGTCTCCACACCTTCGGGGTTTTCCATACTCCCAGTTTTACAGCTTGGGTCCATAAATCTTTACTTCCCCCCTGGTTGAGGTTGGGCACCACTATGTACATCCCACCAGTCAAATCCTACATTCTGGCAAGCTCCAAGTGCCTGACCACTGACTGAACTAGCCAAGAACATTTGAACTGTTATTCCAGCACACTTCAAGGAACTGGTGAATAATACCTGGATTTTGGCCCCAGTGCTGGGATTCAGAGTTAGCAACAGAGAGCTGGAGCCCTGTTTGAAAGGCAGCATTTGGGTGTCTATGCAAGAGGCATAGCACATAGTATGGAAGGCACCCTCCTTCAGTGCCTCAGTACCAGGGCCAATCCTAACCCAAACACCAGCCCCCCCTTAGCAACAAACCTGTCTGGGATTGGAAGTTTACCTTGTTAATCATGTTAATTATGTTAACTCCTCACCCACCCTCAGAGACAACCAAAGTGATTTGCAGAGAGACTCACAAAACACAGAGAGAGGCTCCTGTAGACCAAAAATCTCCTCTACTGAGAGGAGACCTCAACATGTCAACCTGTTGATGATAGTGCTATCTCCCTTCCAGCAGTTTTGTTCTCCTGGTGATCCAGCTGGTGATCCATGTCCACGCCATGGCAAACGTTCAGTTCATGTCTCTGCTGCCATTTTTAGAGCTCAGCATGGTCAGGCCATTGCTATGGAAGTCCTAGCCAAGGCCAGGCCATGAGACTCCTGTATCAGAGGTGCTCCAGCAAACAGCAGCTTTCACCCTGCTGCCTGCCAAAATGCAGCAGAATGACACTACAGCTTTTACCAATGAAGGAACCATCTGAGCCATTCATCTGGGAAGAATCACCATAGCTTCCAGAGACAGAAATAATATTTTGGCAGTGAGTATTGAAGAATCTTTTAAGGCAATTATTCCCAGCTTTTACTGAAGTATGAGTAACAATGTCAAGTACCAGCCTGTTGCAGGCCACACCCTCCCCTGTTCTGTCTCTCGCTTAGTTTTAACATTTTATTTTAGTTTATCTTTTTATTCTTCTGTGGCCAAGAGCTCTTAAACTGAAACACTCATTTTATGTGTGGCTACTTTTTGAAAAGCAGGCGAGTTTCAGCTTCTGTTCTATAGGGCCTTGTTTGTGATAGATAATATATACTTACTGGTCCCTAACACTGTCTTCCAACAGGGTAACCACTTCCCTCCCCCTAGAAAATCTTGCTGTGTAAACATACTAAGAAGGAAGTTTCTCTAATGATGATACCCATTATTGAAAAACAGTAGATTTCTTTAACATCATTAAAGAACAAGTCACATTTTCCTGTATTTTTCAGCAGTCTGCTGAGGAATAAGGCAGTCACAGGCAGTCTAGAACAGGTCCTCCAGCCACTGACATCACACTGACCTCCCCATATTTTTCACAGCTTGTGTTTTCATTGAACTGGAGTGGGTCATTCATGTCCTGCAAGCCCCATGTACTTTCATTATAGCTGGATCCGGTCTATTTTATTGTTACTCAACTCTCTTCTGAGTCCTTCTATTATTTCCCCCCCTACATTTTTTTCCTTACCAGGCTGGAGCACAGCTGCCCTGTGACTTCTTCAGAAATACTTCAGTAGAGCCAGAAAATCATCACGGGTGAGACTTCCACTGCTAAAAGCTGCAGCATTTACCACCAAGACGTAGTTGCAGGAGGCACCATCAGGCAGGTAGCCTGTCAGCTCAGATGTGAAGAGGTGAATCTGTGTGTCCTCAGCCTGACAGGGTGAGACCTTCCAGTTAGGAAGATCAGGCTGTTACTGGCCATCATTCCCTTCTTGGCTTTTATGGAAGGGCATCTGTTGCCTCCTCCTTTTCACATGATCAAATGTGAATCTTCAAACCCCTGCCATAAATGAGTGAAAATGAGTGACTCTCCAACCAGAAAGACTTAAATTTCAGTGAGCTTCTCCTCTTCTGGGGAAAAAAAAACCCAAAAACATCCTATTGAGGAAATCAGAGCTTCATTCCTCTGAGTACCATTTCTCCCCAGGTCTGGGTTAACCAGCTGGAGACCATCTTCTTCTCCTTCCTACTCAAGAAGCCTGCAAGTTTGTATCTTTGCAAATATAACTTCTCACAACCAGAAACTCTGAACTGGGGGCTGTTGTCTTCCCACCTTTAGAGAACCAGCCATTAGGAACTGGAACGTGGAGCTAAAAGGACAATTCCTAAACAGAGAGGATGGAAGACAACAAACATTTCTAGGTAGGGGACAGTCACAGAGTTACTTCAGTTTTATTCACAGTATTGGCTTCAGCTATAAACACACTTCATTATCTACCAAAGTTTGTGTGGCTCTTCTGTACAACACAGTCACCTATGTGCTGTTATATGCTATTACAAGCAAGCCTGAGATGCCCCTTAGCCTGTACAAGCTGAGGTGATAACCCATCCCTTACCTACAGATTTTGGTTGCATTGCCTCAAAAGCTGAAGGCTGGGTGCAGATCCATAGACATCAAATTACAATGGCAGAGCTGCAGTAAATGTCTCAAGGCATTCAGAATTCCAGAAAAGAGATAATTCTCTCATAGAAATTCAAAATTAAGATTAAAATTTCTTGTGGAAAAATGTTGCTGTTCCAATGCAAGCAATTTCTTCCCACCCATAAGCTGAAGGAACTAGATTTAGAACCAAGGGGAAAATTAAAAATTTTTTTTATTCAAAGTGCTTCTCAAAGACTGGAATGCAGCTCTGGGCTGATGACATTTCAGAGATCACTGAAGAACTGTTATCCTGTTTCAAAGGCATTTCAAGAGAGGGGAGAGAAGTGGATCATCTCCAGCTTCTTCCCAGAAACTTCTTGATTGGAATTGGGACCGACTGTCCTGAAAGCTTCAAGCAGTAATTTATAAGAACTTGAAAAAAAAATTAACTTTCGAGAATCCTAACAACTTTAGAATTTTCAGTCACATACAGGCCCTAATGAACGAGACCTTTATGAGGCACCACATATGCAGGGAACTGATCTCAACACCGCATTTGCAACTCCAAGGAAGTGTCACACAGCAGTTTTATCTTCTTTGCTTGTCAATATCCCAAGCACTTTGCTCCCAGCACCTGCTGGACCCACGAAGCATTATTTGCTTTATCAACCCACACGTACTCCACAGCCTAGCCTGGCACAGCGCTCCCAAACCACTGAGGTAGTGGGTGATGGAGATGATGAAGCCGTGAGGATCCGACTCCGCTGTCCGTAATACCCACGGTCTTTTTTTTTCCTGGACTTCACTCCTCCCTTTCCAGGCCGCCGAGCACCTGACTGAGAAGCCTGTGGGCAGCCCGGGCCCTGCACACCCCACAGAGCCAGGCGAGCCCGACAGCTCCGGGCTGCCCGGGGAAGCGCCGTGCACCGACACAGTGAACACCGAGGCGGGAAAAGGAGGAGCCGCCTGTCCCGCCTGCAAACGCTTCCCTCGGCAGCGGGACTGGGCGGCACCAATACCCGCCGGCAGCGCCCTAGGTCTGGAGGGCAGCCATGACAAGGGGCAACCCCGCCCCTGAGCCGCGCACCCCCCACACCCCTCTGCCCGCCGCCATTTTGGCTTTGGTGTGCGTCGCTTCCGCTGCGGGGAAGTAAACAGAGGAGGGAGGGAAGGAAGGAAGGAAGGAAGGAAGCGGAGGCAAGGGCGGAACGGGCCGGGGCGGGCAGCCGGAGGACGACAACGACGACGACGGAGGCTTTGTGGTTGTGTTCGGTGGAGAGAGCTGATGTGGCCGGAGCGGAGGTGCCAGCTCGGCCCGAGTCCCGGTTAATGCGAAGCGCAGCAGGGAGCCGCCAGGTGAAGGGACTACAGGGGAGCTGGGTGGTGCTGGTGGTGTGGCGGGACCTCTGGAGCAGTGGGGAGGAGAAGGGGGTCCCAACACTGGGGGAGCGGTAGAGCTTGCGGCCCTGCCCGGCAGTGGAGCGCCCGCTCCCGGTCTGTCACAGCCCCGCAGCGCCCAGGGCTGGGGCCGGGCCGGAAGGAGCCGAACCAGAGCGGGGAAGCGTCTCCGGGAGTAGCTGGGCTTAAAACCTCCCCTCGGAGTATGGCTGTCTGACAGCCTTCGCTGAAGGGCAGTGATAAATTGTGTATACCCCGCATTGCGTTGGTTGCTGGCGGCGGTGAGGGGAGAGGTTTGCGTGTGAGTCGCCGCCTCTTGCAGCCCCTTCCCCCTTGATTGCACCCGCTCGTTTGGTTTCTAATTTCTAAGATTTTCTTCGGCGTGCAGACCAAGACAGCGGGCTCGCTTTGGCTTGCTCATGTGAGAGAGTTACCAGCAGAATGTAAACAGCCGTGCACAGCTGTTTGGTTTGCTGTGTTT
The DNA here is from genome assembly GCF_003957555.1 of Calypte anna. Taxonomy (NCBI): domain Eukaryota; kingdom Metazoa; phylum Chordata; class Aves; order Apodiformes; family Trochilidae; genus Calypte; species Calypte anna. Next base: position 156,334,593 of record NC_044244.1, read on the forward strand.
TTGTTTGGTTTGCTGTGTTTTTGTTTGGTTTGCTGTGTTTTTGTTTGGTTTGGGGTTCTGGGTTTTTTTCTTTTTTATTTTTTTTTATTTCTTTTTCTTTTTTATTTTTTTGTTTGTTTGTGGTGCCGATGCTTTTTCTACCTGCACCTTACTCAGCGGTAACAACAACGTGAAGCATGTGCTTTGCTCCTCCTCCTGCTTGGTGTCTGAACTGTGGTGACTCCGGCTGAACACGGGTGTATTGCCAGCACCACAGCGTGGGCTGCGCCCAGATGCGGAGTTCGGAACGTTGCCTTCAGAACCAAGTTGTTATAATGGGTTGAGAAATTGACAGGGAGAATCTTAAAGGAGTCGGGCACCCTGATTTCACGTCTCTCTCTGTCCTGGTGGAGCTGGGTGTTTTCGTTGTTTTGGGGTTTGTTTCCCCCCTTTCTATGAAGATCTTAGATTGTAAAGTTTATTATAGCAGCAGTTTGAAAAAACTGATGAGTAATAAGTGTGTCCTGAATATGCCATAGGGAGTTAAAAGCAAGATTCAAGCATCATAAGAAGTGATAAGCAAACATTGAAAAATTGGCTGTACCTATACAGTACTGTGCTAGCATTGAGTTTTGCATCAGTGTCTTCAGCGTTGAAAAGTTATTTCTGTTGACCTTGGCTTTAAAATGGTTAGATCTTTGGACTACAAGATATATAAAATAAAGCAAACTGAACTAAATGCATTTGTCTGTTCCTATAGTTGCGGAAGGGTTTGCTCTTGTAAAGTGGCCTTATTTTTTATAAATGTTTTTTAAATGATTCTGCAAACTTCTGTGGGCAAATAGGCAATATTTCAGTTTTGTGTATGTTTTATTGTTACCTGTGTTAAGGTGCTGAAACCAGGTATGTCTTTAAAAAGCTTTTCTGACACTTGAATGCTGAAATAAGAACACAAAAATCACAAACAATAGTTAAATTAACTAGGAGTTAGATGACAAAACAGTAATCTTGCTCTTAATATTTTACAGTCTTGAGCTAAAACCTTTTTTTTTCGTCTTTTGAAAAGTTCCACAAGGAAATATTTTTTCAAATTTGTGATTAGTCACTCTTTTCAATTACAGAAGCATCTGAGATGTCGACAACAGAAATTTTATCTGGAAATGTCTTTTCCTGTCTCCTTCTTTTCAAGCCATGGCACTTATAACGCGTAGCATCTTGTTTTCTTGGGAAACTGTGACATTAAATTCATCATCAGTATAGCTTTAGTGATGGCCATTCTCTCTTTTCTCAATTGGCTGTTTATAAAAACTTTGTATTGTACCCCACAACTTCAGGACTGGATTTTGATTTGCATCTGGTATATATCAGCTGCTTAGAACTTACCAAAGCTAACTCAGAGGTGCAGCTTGTAAATTGAGTTTTGGTGACCTGGTTGACTTCTGCCAGCCATGTCTTGGGATTTATTTTTCCACCTGAAAAATTCAGTTTTGTTGGTGGCAGCTCGCTCCTAGTCTTTTCTGGATGACTAAAAATAAAGTGCCAGATCTTTGTGCTCCTGTGCTTGAGTGCTCCTGTCTTTGGAAAGCTCAGCTGTAGTAGCTGTATATGTGAGTCAGCCTTACTGTACATGCACAATAGCCCCCATACTTATGTTAGGGGAGAAAATCCAGGACTTGACCCCTAATGCAGTGATAAAAGTAGAAAATAGCTTACCTAACTACAAAAATTACACACATACATTGCCTTATAGCAAAAGATGAGTCAGGATCTCTGTAAAAGAAGGACTCAGAGAAGCAAGTCTGTCAGTTACCTTACGTAGTTTTTTGCAGACTAACAAGGCTTTGAAAAGACTCGAACAATCAAACAAGCTGTCCCAAATTTGGCAAGTGAATAGCTTGTGTCTGGTAGTTGCTCATTATAACCTCGTTGTTTGGAATGTCTGTTTAGCCTAAAGCGTAAAGGAATATAGCATTTCAGACTAGCTTCTACAGACAGTATTCTTAGATTATGCTTAGTAGTTACCTCCAACACAAACATGACAGATTTGCAGTGGATTTGCCAACCATACTCTTGAATACATCCATTATTGTTGCAAAATCCAGCTCCTTCATATTTCTGTTAGTAGCAGATGGTTCTAAGTCAGTGCTTCTGGCTTTGGTTCTGTACCAGTGAAGTTAGTGGCTCAGCAACAAAATTCTCTTCTTGGTGGGAAGCTTGTTCCAGCACAGGAGACATGTTTTGCATGGTCTCTAACTCATGAGCTGTGAGTGACAGCAAACAGTCCTCAGGAAGTGTGTAGAGATTTTTGCTCAGTAGTGTTTTCATTTTACCATTGTAGCCAAGAACTACTGGGGTTAAGACATAAAGTTGAAAAAATTAAGACGCATGCGTTTAATCAGTCTTTGATGACAGGTTAGTTTGCATCATTTTATGAATAGCTTCAGCCCTTAAGTGACAGCTTGCTATTGTCATGTGAAGAAGTGCATTTCATTAAAGCATTTCAAAGATAGGTAAGGAGATGCTGGCTTTAAGAAAATGCTTTATGGTGCATTGGATGGTAAACAGTGTAATTTTTTTCGTGTATACCCAGTGTATTACTCTTTGTGACTATATAAATGTTTAAGTATTTTTTTTAACAGCAGAGAAAGTTAATTGCCCAGAATGCAGACTGAGCACAATGTAACCTCGTATGTGCAACTGTACTTGAATGTTAAACCACAATGATTTGCTGTGTATGAAGTCCATGTTTAACTTCTGGAAATCGTGGTGCCTGGGAGTGTTTCTACATACCAAGCCTGCACCACCCCCGGGGTTCTATTAGCTTTCTAGGTACTAGAATTGAGTGTATTGTAGTTTAGTGTGAGATCTCATTCCTAGTCCTTCGGGACATTACATGGATCACTTTGAGCTTTTAAAAATAAATGATTGGATGGTCAGTTCTAAGCTGGCATGTGCAAAAAAAACCCCACATTTTAATCAAAACCCAGTGCTAAATATATTCCAGATGTCCACAGTGGTAAGGGTTTTTTTCCTTATTAATAATGTGTAATGCAAGGCAGTGCTTAAGTGAGATCACTGTGTAAGAAGTATATGCTACTGAGAATGAAAGAACCTTTTGCCTCAGACTTGTGGAATTTAATGTGATTTTAAAGAAAATTTGCTGGCTTTTCTGTAATATTGTAATCTTCTGTAATAATGTAATCTTTCATAATATTTATTAGTTATTCAGAAAAATAAAGGCACACATTTCTTGATGAAATATGTTTTTAAGGATTTAAAGTAGATTCATATTGAAGAAATGTATATATATATATATTTTTTTTTTTTTTAATAAAAGGTTGTTCCTTTCTGGCAAATAAAATGATACAGCATCTGCAAGAGGCAAACAAACACTTGTTATTTGTCTTTTGCCTTCCCCAGTTTCAAACGTTTCTGGTAAATAGGAGTGGGAGAGCAATATGAATGTCACAAGAATCTTTCCATTAGTAGGAAAGTAGAGTGATAATCAGCAAGAGAGTAAAACAAATTAGGTCCAAAGTGTTCTCAAACACAAAAGTGAAACACTGAAGGGAGAATGGCGGTTACAAATGGATTTGCACTGGTAATGATTAACAAAGGAATAGGAAAAGTACCTGTTTAGATGGTAATGTTATTTTTAGACTACTACTTCGAACTCATTGTAACTTTTTTTCTTCTTCCCTTCATGTGGGGGGTTTGGGTTTTAAGCCCTGCAAAAAAGTGGTTACAGAAAACATGCTTTTTCATCTCCACGGTTTTCTCTTAATACTGTTCTTTTCAGGTCTCTGACATTCACAAAATATGTAGGGTGGTTTTTTTCATATTATTTTTACAGAATGAAACGAGGAAGGAAAACTAATGATGCCAACAGCAGTGCATCTGAGGAGAGAAGTGAGAAAGAATCCAAGAGGCACAAGATTGCAGGGGAAACCATAGCTGCGCAGCGTCCTGACTGGGCCAACCTGCTTCAAGACATTATCCTGCAGGTGTTTCAGTACTTGCCCCTTCTGGATCGTGCTCATGCCTCACAGGTCTGCCGAAGCTGGAACCAAGTGTTTCATATGCCTGACCTCTGGAGGTGTTTTGAGTTTGAACTGAATCAACCAGCTACATCTTACTTGAGAGCTACACATCCTGAGCTTATCAAGCAGATAATAAAGAGGCATTCCAATCACCTGCAGTATGTGAGCTTCAAGGTAATGTGTTCTTTGGCTTTTTAGAAGTTAAACTCTTAATTTAGTTATTTTTATTATTACAGTATTTTAAGGAAACATCTCTTGGTACACTTGACAGTTTTGATGTTTTATTCATATGCATATTAAAGTGTGAGAAGTATGATTTAATTAATGTCAGTAACTGAAGTACTGATGCTAAGTGGTAATAGATAGTCATATTCAAACCATTTTTAACGTGCTGAAAGTTAACATCACTAAATGATAGGAAAGGCTTATAATTCTGTTTCTGTGATAAGGATTGTCATCTATTTAAAAAGAAATATGACAGCTTTCAGTGTGGTAGCCCTTGTTCTCTGACCTAGTAGATCTAAGAAGCCAGTTCTTTAAATGGGCAGGTAGACATAGAGGTTATCTCCCAAGTAATTTATTTATTTGAATGTATTTTTGGGACCAAAACCTGTAAGAACAGTTCTGAACGTACCTTTTTATTGCCTTCATTCCATTAGGTGAGAATTTCATTTAAAGTGTTTTTGTTGGCTTTTGGGTTTGTTTTTTCTCTTGTAGCACGCTAGTTGCTTAAAAGTCTGTATCATTGGGTAGAAATACTTCAGTTCTGACTCTGCTGTACATGTGGGTACCTGCCTCAGAACTAAATTTGAGTGGGATATAGAAATTGGGTGTTTCCTCATTTTATGTCCTGTATGGTGTTGGACCTAATATTCATGATTTGAAAATACCTAATTAATAATGGGACTTGAGTGCTACTGGCAAGCAGCCAGTGGTTTTAGTTCTGCATTGTATGGGATTGTCTGCATATGGCATCTACTCAGCATGGTTGTGTTCCCTTTTAGCTGTAAAAGTACATGGGATTGTGTACAAAGGATGGTGTGTCTGCTGCTGGTGCTTGGCTTGAGAAGTACTGTTTGGTCAGAATTGGCTGTTATAATATCATGGAATTACCTTCAGCAGATGAAGACCTTTAACATTGGCCCATGTATCACTCTGTTTTGAAAGTGTGCTGTGAAACAGTCAGGGCTGTGAATGCATCAGCAATGTGACAAATTTGGAAAGGAAATGACTTTGCAGCAAGGTGGACATATTAGTTGTTGGCTTCTGAGATCTGGCAATTTTAATGTAAGAGTCATCAGCCTGTGAGTAGCTGGGGTGCTTCTGCCTAATCGTGTGTTGATGCTGCTTGATAGAAGATGCAAACTGGTTATCACAAGGTTTGCAGGGGTTTTATCAGTGTCTGAAGAAAGAAAATTTATAGCAGTATTGGAATTGCCTTTCAGTGTCCATCTCCAGCCTGCGTTGCTTTGCACCAAATGTTTTTGAAGGATTTCAGAAACCCTTCCCTGGTAGGGAGGTGCCTGTGTCATTTCTTGCATGTGTCCCTTCAGTTGTCCTTCAGTGTTGCTGAATGAACTCTGTATCACAGGAAATAATAAGTAGCAAGGATAATCACAAGGAAGTGAATATAACCCTGACTGTTACTCTGTCAAGGCTGAAAACCTGGAACTATTTTTTTTTCTAAGCAAAGATTGGATTGTTGAAAATCAACGTTTTTCAGCTTGTGTTGAAGCAGAACATTATCATTAATTGGACTTAGATTAGTTGCTGACAAGGTAGCATGGCTTAGCTAGACTTCAAGTTGATCTTGGGATCAATCTTTTTACTGTGCTGTAGGGTTTCAGAGCTCTCATGTCTACTGTGTATATATGTATCTGTATTATAGGTTATTTGGAAAGCATATTTGAGTGTTGGGAGAAACCCACTGGAGGCACATCAAGTGATTCAGTTTGTAACAAGCTGACTAATGAAAATCTTTTTTTTCCAGAGTGTCCAATGTATATCTGTTGTGATATTAATAATGAAGGCCCAGTCATACAGGTGCATGTGATAATGCACTTAACTCTCCAGCAGCTCTATGTTGTGAGCTGAATCACCATTAAAGTAACAGCTTTTTCACACAGTAAATGGTTTATAGAATTCCTGCATTGTGATAAGGAAGAATGTAAAGAGTAAGTGGGCCTCAAATGGACCTCATTTCTGGCCTCAAATGAACCTCCACTTCCTTCTTTTTTGATGTGTACCTTGGAACAAACTGTTTAGCTGTCTCCTCACCATCCTAAATTTCACCAAAGTGTTTAGTAAATTTATAGCAAATTATCCTGGACCTTAGGTATGTATTTCTGGGGGGCAAAAATTTACATTGAGGGATTCCCTGTGAAGCATTTTGTGTGTTTTATGACATTGTATTTCAGAAGGCAAAGTGGAAAAAAGTAAAAGCACATCTGCTCTTCTCTGCTTCTAGGTAGTCTGTTTGATGCAGTGTTTTCTGAACAAATTAATGTGTTTTGTTTTAAGGTGGACAGTAGCAAGGAATCTGCAGAAGCAGCTTGTGATATTTTATCTCAGCTTGTGAATTGCTCTCTGAAAACACTTGGGCTAATTTCAACTGCCCGGCCAAGCTTCATGGATTTACCAAAGGTATTTTAATATTTATATTCTTCTATAGCGAAGTTTTGCAGCAGTTCATACAGTATTTCTATAGCTTTGTGAAAAGTTTTACTATAATATGAATTTTTGATAAAGAAAACTTTATTCCTGCGGTCTGTTTAAAGGAGGAGCTGAGATGTTGTGCTAAGATGGAATAACTACAGTTTCACTGTAGCTTCTTCCAAGTCCTCCTGGCTGCCAACCTCTAAGCAACATTGAGTTACAGGATGCAAGTCAGGAGGCCTGACAATTCATAAAACCATGAAATGGTTTGGGTTGGACTGGACCTTAAAGATCGTCCAGTTCCAACCCCCCTGCATTGGGAGGGACAGCTGGATTCCTTCCTGCCTGTGTAATTGTATGGGGGGGAAGGGTTTGGAAGACAATCTTAATTGAGTGCTAAAATTTTACCCATCTGGACTTGGTGTAGAGATTTGGTTGTCAATGAGCTACCTTTAGAAAGCAATATAATCATGATTTGCAACACAATGTCATGCAGTCTGGCATTGGATTCTTGGGCAGAGTGTGCTGCATTTCTGTGAACATGTAAAAAATCTGATGGAAAATTTCAGAAATTAGGTTATGTTAAAAGGCACCTAACAGAGAAAACAGCAGACCTCTTGTGTGTGCTTCTAAACATGAATTTCTGCTGCTGAGGTAGAAGTGTACTGTTGCTGAGGAGCAGCTGGGGTGACCTGGGCTGCTTGTGTGATGGCAGTGACGTCTCGGATGTCTCACAGCCTCCGTTCTTGAATCCAGTCCAGACGTCTGTGAAGGGCCAGACACGACCAGACTATTAGCTGGATTTCAGTGATGTCATTGCTGATGATGGCAGCAGGGACAAGGAAGAACTAGGGACAGCCTCAGGAAAGGAAGTAGGTTATCGGGTTTAAGTAAGGTTAGCTACAGAGGGATTATCAATTATTATCCTTGGCAATGATCACAGCCACGTTGTGTAGTGCTCTCGAATATGTATTTTTTATTTCTAATTTTCAAAGAGGCTTTTCTGCTCTTGAACCATTTTTTGTATGTTTTTTTCTTCCTTTTATGATGTGCTTTGAGATGTCATCGTAGGAAAACCGGAATGTAGTAAAAACATTTCTCTTTCAATGTGTCAGAAATACTTTGTTCTTTCAGCTCTTGCATATTCTTTTATTTCTAAATCTGAATGCTGTTTTAGCACTCTTACTTAGTCCTCACTGGAGGGTTATGTTGCAGTCCTATTCATCTTGCCAAGCAGTTAATATTTAATGTTAGACATTTTGACTTGCCAAATACATAGAATGACAGCAAAACATTATTATACTTCCCCTGGTAAAAAAATGTCATTTTTTTATTACTGATTTTTAATTACGTGATATCAAAAGAATGCTTTTTCAGCCAATGCTGCCAATACATAAAAATAGACTGCTGTGTACTGTGAAAAACCATTGAGATTTTTATTTCGGATGCTACTGTTTCATTTAAACTTTTTTTTTTTCCAGTCTCACTTTATTTCTGCACTGACAGTGGTGTTTGTAAACTCCAAATCCCTCTCTTCGCTTAAGATTGATGATACACCAGTAGATGATCCATCTCTCAAAGTGCTAGTGGCTAACAACAGTGACACACTTAAGCTGTTGAAAATGAGCAGCTGTCCTCATGTTTCTCCAGCTGGTAAGCTGCTGTGTTGCATTTTTCTTTTTCAAAATGTATGCATTAAATGTGTTTTCCCTCTTTTTTGCTGTTGCTTTTCCAAATTTAAATACTTTGCTAGAAAGAAAAACTACTGACAGCAGCAAGTTCTGGTTTTAGTTAAGACCTAGAATTCATTTAACAATTGCTTTCCTTAGGTGACAGATGTCGTTCGTGGCTGCTTTGTCATCCATAGAGAGGGACACCAAGTTCTTCCAGAGAGTACTTTTATAGTGAATAGTTCTAATTATGAATATGATGAAATACTCCATTATGAATGCTTGCTTTCCCTTTTACAAAGATGCAGTTGAGCTTATGTGGCCTTCCAAAAGGGCAGAACAGTCAGGACTACTCTTTTTAGATGTGTGTCACATGAGAATCAGCTCCCAGGGGGAAGCGTACCACACAGTGTGCTAACTTCCCAGTTTCCCTAGCAAGCAGTGATGTGGTCACACAGTGTACGTGTATCTGGAAGGTACAAAGAAGTAAAAAGACCATTCCTATGTGGAAAGGTTCACGCCCTGGTTTTCCAGTATGATTTTGCTTTGATGTCAAGTCTTAATCGCATGTTGAAATCCATGGTCTTTGCACTCTCTCGACACAAACACTCTTTCATTTTTTGCTGGGTTCTTCCCTGTATTTATCCGTGTAACCCCTGTCCCAACGTTCTCTTTTCCCAGGCATCCTGTGTGTGGCTGACCAGTGCCATGGTTTACGTGAGCTGGCACTGAACTACCACCTGCTGAGCGACGAGCTCCTGCTTGCTTTGTCTTCTGAGAAACACGTCAGGTTAGAACACTTGCGTATCGACGTCGTGAGCGAAAACCCTGGACAGACTCAGTTCCACACGATGCAGAAGAGCAGCTGGGACGCTTTCATCACCCATTCTCCTAAAGTCAACCTAGTGATGTACTTCTTCTTGTACGAAGAAGAGTTCGACCCCTTCTTCCGCTACGAAATCCCAGTCACTCACCTGTACTTTGGAAGGTCGGTGAGCAAAGACGTGCTGGGCCGCGTTGGGATGACGTGTCCCCGCCTGGTTGAACTGGTGGTGTGCGCCAACGGGCTGCGGCCGCTGGACGAGGAGCTGATCCGCATCGCGGAGCGCTGCAAGTATCTGTCGGCCGTGGGCCTAGGAGAGTGTGAAGTCTCTTGCAGTGCCTTCGTTGAGTTTGTGAAGATGTGTGGTGGTCGTCTCTCTCAGCTCTCCATTATGGAGGAAGTTTTGATTCCTGATCAAAAATACAGCTTAGAGCAGATTCATTGGGAAGTTTCGAAGCATCTCGGTAGGGTCTGGTTCCCGGACATGATGCCCACGTGGTGAAGTCCTGAAAAGACTTTAGGGCAGATGGAATAGCACCTTAAACCCAAGCTAACCGTATTGCAGTTTACTTTATGAGCTTATTTAATTCTATAGTTTTTACTGCAAACTACTTCATTATTTGATTGGAAAATTTTTCATTCAAAACCAGAAATCATGGATAGCTCAAAACCCCTTTTTCATCCAAACAAAAACCGCTTTTCTGCATTATATTTGTTATTTTTCATTGACAGCGACCTCAGGCTTTTATGGAAGTAAAAAATGTATCTAAAGTATTAAAACGTAACTGTAAAATACCAGTTTTAATATGTTGTCCTTCTCCAGTTGAGATACTCGGATTTGATCTTGAAAAATAAAACCCCATCAAAGCTGCATGTTTCTGTTGCAGACTATAACATTTCTAATTCCAGTCACCTAGATGAGAAAATTATAAGGAGTATTTAGTATGCTGTAAAATACACACTTTCTTTATATAGAACTCGTAAAAGGCAAGAGCAATATGCAATAGTATAGTTTATACAATTAAAATCCTAAGTTTGCCACTTATTCAACAGATTATTAGGTGCATCTAAGATGTGTTTAGAGTGCAAACACGTAGTAGTGTGAGCTACCGAAAGTGGTGTGGTTTTTTTCCCCTTTATGCCCTCTAATGTAGTTTGCTTATGGGGTGTCAGATCTGCACCTAAACCTGTTTTAAGGTATTGTATGTCTAGCTCAGGAAGCTAAAGCATTCTGGGAAAAAATGTAGATACGTTGTATTAAAAAAAAAACAAAACGAGGCAATGAGATTTTCTTGAACATTAACTGGTTTTGTAGCATATGGGTTGATTGGATAACGTATAGATTATTAAATGAACCCTGCAGTGTTAAATATGACGACATGGATAGACAGAGTGAGACAAGAAAGTTAAAATTGGAATGGTAACAAAGAACCTTTTACCAAAATCTTCAGCCTTTTGGCCGCTTTCAATTTGAGAGAAATGACATTGCAGCAGTTGCTTAGGCTGTATAAACTTAACTGTATATTGTAAATCTGTTTCAGAAATGTTTATGTATAAAGTGAATGTTTGATAGAAGACAATTTTGTATACCTTTAATTCAGCTAGTTCAATCATTTCAGAATATTTAAAAACCTAAAAGCAGTAAGTTTGCGTGAAGTAGAGCAATAGGCAAAAATTTGCTTTGAACGTTTGGTTAAATCGGTTTTCTTGAAGGAAGTTTTTAGTCTGTCAAGTGGTGTAAAGGCAACACACTGCCTGTGATCTGGATGTGGCTTGTGACTTCATCATTTCTGACAGCCAACAGTGATGTTCTTTTCGTACATTTTGGATGGGTAACGCTCAAGTGCTCACGTGGCCGCTGAATGTGCTTGGACAGAGAGTGTGGTCGGACACACCAGGGAGGGAGGGGAAGCTGCTCCAGCTGGGGGCTGTCCCAGACTGAGCCCCGTGGCTGCTTCTCATTTGAGCTTGTTCTGGTAATAAATAAGATTTTTTCTTCAGCTCTGATTTCAGTAATGTCTACCCACACGTGTAGTTCAAGTGTAATACACTTCTGAGCACACTTATAACTATGTTTTGAGCAAACGTTGCTCAGTGGACTGGAGACCTTTATAGGGGAGTTGTGTGTCTCAGTGGAGCTCCGATTTAAAAATCGCATTTTATGAAATACGCGGTTTTTGTATTAGATTTTGTTAAATTAATGTAAAACTATAACTCGCTTTTATATGTATAAAAGGTGTCAATACATTTAGTCCATACAAGTAAAAAAAGCAGCTTGGTGTTTTTTATATTGACTCTCTGCATTGCCTGTGTGATAACAGGTGGGCTAACACTACTAATCTGGGAAGAGGCCATGTTTTCACAAAATTAATGTGTGAAGTAATCTCATTAGTAACGCAGCTAAAACCTCTTTGAACCTTGACTGCTGGTGTTCTGATGTTGGCAAGGTAAGCTGGTCTGTTGCTTTCTTCTGTGGCAGTGGGGTTGACTGAAGGGCAAGACACAATCTAATACCCGAGTTCCCTCACTTCTGGAATTCAGGTCTTTGAAACCCAGCCTTCTGCTTCTCAGGGAGAGAGTTCTGGCAGATCCTGAGGTGGGGAACAAGTTAACTGCTGAAGGCTTTATGCTTAATTGTAGTGGAAATGCTTTCTTTTTTCCCAGCAAGGTAACTGGGTTGCCTTTTCTGAGAAGGTCTCTGCTTTGTTGTGTAAACTTCAGAAAGTCCTTCATAGGTGCAATGCAGTGTGGTAACAGTTACCAGAATGTTCTCTCTTCCACCCTAGCTCTGCAATTTTTATATGTCAAACCAGTTACAGCATTCTTAGATTAAATAATTTGGCTATAAACCAAACTTCCCAAATAGATTCATGCAAAGCTACAATGGTCCTTTTTAGCAAATCTTGGAAAATTCTTATTTTGCATCCTACACGTTGGAAAAAAGCAATTATAATTTAAATTCCGTGCCATGAGTAGTAACAGGAGCACCACAGACTGTCATGAAGTTCACTAGAAATGTGAACACTGGTGTCTTCCAGCTGTACAATACAGTTTTCCCTGAGCTCACCTTTCTTCTGGCTTCCAGAAGATAATTCAGCATTGGCTTGGTTGTCCTGTTTTGGTTATGAGTTGTTTTGTGCCTGCAGTCACAAATCTTGCCTCTGAACCCAAGTACTGCATCGCTTTAGGTTTTGGACTTAAAATTACTCTTGGAAGCTGTGATGGCAGACAGCTGGGGCAATCCTGGCTGGTTGTGCTGGTTTACCATGAGATGATGTATTCGAAGTGAAAAGGTGAGGGATTTAAGAGCAGCTGCTTACATTGAGTTCGTAGTTACCTGTGATTTACATAAACCTATGAACTAGTGAATTTAAATGGTTGGGGGTTTTTTATTTTTTTTTCAGGAATTTTTAGTCAGAAACTTTCACTAATGCTATGCAAACAGATCTGACTACATTGGTATAAATTAGTAACAACTTTTCCAGTTGTTATAAGTTTGATCTGTACCAATTTGATTTCCTGTGAATTTAAAGCAGGGCCTCTGTATTTGGAGTAGGACTGCCTAAAATCTAAACTTTGTTACATTACTTCAGAGAGAGATGTCTTCATTGCTGCCCAGTCAAGTTGGTCACATATGAAATCATAAAAACTGTTCTAGTGTAAAACTAGAACATGAAAATGTCACAGATTTCCTCAATATATCAAAGGGACTGTGTCTGAAGTTCTGACATAGATTAATTTTCCTAAAATAGGAGTGCTACAGAAGCAAGTTCCTTGGAGATGTGCTGGAGGTTATTAGAATCAAAACTAGGACAGCAAAATTAAAAATTAAGCAGAATTAAACTTAGATGTTTTGTATGTTCACCTGCTCATCCTGTTCTGTTAGGTTCTTCTGCTGGCTGCTGTTTGTGTGCTTTGGAACAGAGACTGCAGAGTGCTCTCTGCTCTGTCTTACACCAGTGCTTTTGTGAGATGACATTTGCTTGCCAAATTCTGAGGAACTGGGACAACTTTGGACCTGTCAGAGGAAAATGCCTCTTCCAGTCTTGCAGCCTGACAGAAAACTTCAGTTTTCCACTTCAGGATTATCCTGGCTGAGGATCAGCTCTCAGTTTGTTATGAGTACAGAGAAAGACTCTTGTGATTCCTTGTGTTGTACTTGATCTGTTACATGATCTTGTATGGATACAAAGGGACGTTTAATCCATACCAAAGCCAATGAACTGGCAATCGGGCAGCCTGGATCTCGAAATCTGATTTAAATCTTAGCAAGGCAAGAACTTTCCTGGATGTTGCATCATACCAGTTTTACTGTTTTATCTCCAAGGAGCAAGATTTAAGACATTAAGTGCTCTCCTTGAATCCTCCTCCAAACAAAGGCCTGAGTATTGGGGCAGGGATAAAAGAGTATCTGGGCTGAAGACCTGTTCTGTACACTTACCTAATGGCTGCCTCTTCTTATTCTCTGCACTCTGACAACCTTCACGCAGCTTTAGAACAGACCCTTCTCCCGTGGCCTGCATTGAGCTCTATGTGGGATCTTGCCTCTTGATGGTGATATGAGCCCTACAAATTAAATTCTTCAGGAGGTGATGCTCCCTGTGCTACAACCAGCGTGATGGCATGGTATTAGTTGATAAAACTCCTTGCAGGAGTCTCATGCATAATATTTTTTAACCACAGAACCCCAAGGACTGCACCTACCATTAATACCTCAAGCATGATATATGAAATTATTCTTTTAATTCTATCCATTTTTTCCTAGACTGAAAACACGATGTTCTCCAGGTGGCTGGTGAGATTTACTTTCACTAATATTGCTAATTTGTAATCAGTAGCTGATGTGAGCTTTCTCTGTGCTTTAGTCTTAAAATGTAGACTCCATTTTAGAAAGGGCTTCTTCAGATACATTGCAAACAACACTAACACTACAGGTAGTATAGACCCACCGGGGAGAGGTGGGTGCCCTGGTGGTAGGGGATACAAAGGCAGCAGTTACTGAGTGCCTTTTTTCTCTGTCTATACTGCTGGAGGAGCCCCAGACCCCTGAGGCCTCAAAGGAAATCATGATAAAGGAGGAGTGTGCCTTGCTTGATGAGGACTGGGTTAGGGATCAGTAAAGCAATGTGGACATCCATAAATCCATGGGTCCTGATGGGATGCACCCGAGGGAACTGTCAGAAGTCATTGCTAGGCCACTTTCCATCCTCTTTGGTAGGCTGTGGGGAACAGGAATGGTGCCTGAGGAGTGCAGAAAAGCAAATGTCACTCCAGTTTTCAAGAAGGCTAAGGAAGACCTGGGTAACTATAGACCAGTCAGCCTCACCTCCATCCCTGGAAAGCTGATGGAAGAAATCCTTGGCACTGTCTCTAGGCATGTGAAGGACAAGAGGGTCATTAGGAGTACTCAACATGGTTTTACCAAGGGGCAGAGTCATGTTTAAGCAACCTGATAGCCTTTTATGAGGACATAACCAGCTGGACAGATGATGGTAGTGCAGTGCAGTGATGGATGTGGCTTATCTTGATTACAGTAAAGTATTTGACACCATCTCCCAACAGCATCCTTGCAGCTAAACCGAGAAAATGTGGTCTGGATGGTCAGGTAGTGAGGTTGTGGTAGAGGGTAGAGAGTTGTGGTCAATAGGACAGAGTCTGGTTGGAAGTCTGTTTCTAGTGGAGTCCCTGTGGGGTCAGTACTGGGACTGATACTATTTGATGTATTCATCAGTGACCTGGATGAGGGAACAGAGTGCACTGTCAGCAAGTTTGCTGGTGACACAAAACTGGGAGGAGTGGCTGACACCCCAGAAGGCTGTGCTGCCATTCAGAGGGACCTGGACAGGCTGGAGAGTTGGGCAGGGAGACATTTAATGAAATACAACAAGAGCCAGTGTAAAGTCCTGCATCTGGGAAGGAACAGTCCCAAGTACCAGTATAAGTTGGGGGCTGACCCATTGGAGAACAGTGTAAGGGAAAGGGACCTGGGGCAGGCGGGGGGCATCTTTGTGGACAGAAGGATGGCCATGAGCCAGCAATGTGCCCTTGTGGCCAAGGCCAATGGCATCCCGGGGTGCATTAGAAGGGGGATGACTAGAAGGTGCAGAGGTTTTCCTGGCCTTCTACTCCACCCTGGTGAGGCCACAACTGGAATATTGTGTCAGCTCTGGGCCCCTCAGTTCAAGGGCAGGGAACTGACTGAGAGAGCAACTCAAATGATGGAGTGGAACATCTCCCTTTGGAGGGAAGGCTGAGGGAGCTGGGGCTCTTCAGCTTGGAGGACACTGAGGGGTGACCTCATTAATCTTTACAAGTATGTAAAGGGTGAGTGTCAGGAGGATGGAGCCAGACTCTCCTATTGTACAATGATAGGACAACGGGTAACAGGTGCAAACTGGAGTACAGGAGGTTCCATTTAAACATAAGGAAAAGCCTTTTGAGCGTGAGCCTGACAGAACACTCGAAGAGGCTGCCCAGGGAGGTTGTGGAGTCTCCTCTAAGAGACATTCAAAACCCACCTGGCCCTCTTCCTGTGTGACCCACTTTAGGTATTTCTGCTCTGGTAGGAGGGTTGGACTCGATCTTTCAAGGTCCCTTCATCCCCTGACTTTCTGTGACCGAGTCCAAGAGCAGAAGTCTGCTCTGGTTTCAAGTTATTCCCTAGCTGTGGCGACTTAACCAGAATGACCTCCACCTCACTGACACCATGCTCAGTTGTGGTACTGAAGGTGGCAGCTCTCCTAATCCAGAACAGCAGAAGTATTTTCAGTGCAATAATCGTTCAGCTTCAGCAACTGTACCTCTCATTAGTGGAGTCCATTTCCACCCTGCTGTGTATTCAGTCTGAACAGCTGGCTTTTAAGATTCCAAAAACTCCCAAACTGAGAGAAGCAAAGAAGGTGAGGGGCTCTCTCCCCAGCACTTGTGCCTCGAAGTAATACATATCAGCCTCAGAAGAAATTAATGTAGGTTTTAAAAAGGCAGGCACTACAACACCACTCTGTCCTCAGTTCAAAGGTATAGGAGTTCAAAGTGAGAAAACTACTTCTTATACACACATGGCTGCATTAAGAAATCATCAGATGATCACCAGTGTGACTTACTAATGAATACACTCACAGATTGTCTCAAACAGCTGCTGCTTTTTGCTTCTGCCTGGAAGGGATACAGTATCCCTAACAAATAACTGTACAGTTGTCTTAACCTCTTTTTGTTGACAGAAACTTACTGTCCTCTAACTTGCAACCGATGCGTGCTTGGATGTAAGTGCTTCTCCTTGAAGCAACTCCTTGTACCATAAGAGTATTAGGGTTAGAGTAAAATGTGCTAAAATAAGCAGATTTTACAGATGGAACAGGGAAATGTGAGAAGGGCTGCTATTTAGGTACAAAAATCCCACGATATTTTAAGCTTTTACTGATAGAACCATGATGTTAAGTTTGACCAAAGATCCAAAAAGTGCTTACATCTTTCATAGACACCCACTACTCTTGATAAGTTCTTTAATAAACTATGAAGATTTACCCCTACAACTAGCTAGGTCAAATTGTTGTATAATGTCTCCAGGCATTACTTGTCCACAAGACTCATCTTTTTGATTGTTAGGAGCTGCACTAGGGCAGTTTTCACATGTGGGATTCAGCTCCTGTTAGCTGTGTCCTTCAGGTTCTGTAGGGCTCTTCTATGCAAAAAAATACTCCAAATATTAGGGGAAAATAATTATTTTGGTGTCTAGGTTCCCTGGGTGCCCTATGAAGACAAAGTGCTATACACAAACAGCACTATCAAGCTGAGTGGAGACCTCTGCTCTGCTGTGAGGAAGCATGACCTATTCCACCATCTGACATGACATCTGCTTCAGGCTCTTAAAGGTCTTCAGCTGCATCATTGCTACCAGCTTTTTAGCAAATGCTAGAAAAAGAAGCTTTTAGGGCTTCTACTGGCTTGCTTCCATAAGCTCTGGGCATTAGTTTTGAGGTATGGGCTTTTTGCTGAGAAGATAAACGTGGACTCAACAATGCTGAGTGCTTTGAAGTCATAAAAACGCACAACAAGAACATACCTTCTGTGAACAGGCTGTGCTGCTCCCCTTTATCTTCCCTAGTGCCTCCTGGATTACCTTCTTGGGTTAAAGCAGGGGTTTGTGACTTTGGCTGCAAAGAGTTAAGTCTTTCAAGTTGAGGCAGAAGATGAAGTTTCACAAAACAATGGAACTAATCAGCAGCTTTCCCTTCCCTATTCATTAGCAGAATGAGTGCTCTCATCACCTCATTCCTCTTACACTCATCCAATTATATAATAATGCAACTCAAGTGATTCACTTTAGTGACTTTTTCTGCCACTCATATTTTGAATCAAATCACTGTGTACCCACCTCTGTGGCCGCAGCAGGCTGGGAACTGGGCTCAACCCAAATCAAACTGAGGAGTTGGGTTCCAGTGGTAACTTCAGCCACAACCTCTGCAGGAGTGCTGCTCCTTCTGCAACCAGCTTGAAACAACAATGCTAGGAGCACACACCTGGAGGACAAGATGCTGCTGCAGGTGCATTTGCTGTGTATGAGCAAGCACTTCATTGATCTCCAGAAAGCCAGTGCTCCCTCAGCTCTGGGTCAGCTGGGTTTAAAGGGAACAAAGTGTCCCGGGGTTCTAGGCATAGCCTGGAGCAGGACTCAAGGACACAGCAGCTGGCACAGCACCATTCCTGCTGGCACCACTGACAGCAAGAGGCTGCAATTGGTTTGTTTTTTTTTACAGGCAAAGCTCTGACAAGTGAAGATTTTTAACTGTGGCTTTGACACAAACTGTCAATATTAAGGATTCCATGCTTTTCACATTAATTTTAAGGGAATACAAACATGACTTCTATGAAACTGACCTAATTGAAGCCTCAAGGAGACTTCGAGACAGGAGACTGCTACAACATTTCAGCTGTGTATCCAAGCTGACATCAAAACAGGCTGTTTGCCTTCCATCTGTGCTAGAAAAGACACACACAGATCTTAGGAAGAGACATCTGTATTGTGTTTACAGTGCAGGTGTAGGAAGCAAAGTGGTGGAAAGATACCACCCATGCCATCTTCTAACAGTTTCACTGCCCCTTTCCCCCCTGCTAAACACCTCTGCTTCATGAACCAGAGAAGAGTTTACAGGTCCCAGTTGCACAAAGCAAAGAAACACAGAAACGCCAAGCTTAAGGCACATGTTGAGGGAGCTGGGCACATCCAGACACCCAGGTTTGTTAGCTCCAGCACATGGATTAGTTGAGCTGGTCAGACCAGAAATCCCTTGGTAATGCTTGTGTCCCACCTCTGTTGGTGGCCAGGTTCTGCCTGTTGCCACATGGCCACGGAGAGCTGCCTAAGGCCAGAGCAAGTGGGCTGCCTCACATCCACCCTCTGGCACTGCCAAATTTAGCCAAGAGGAGCCACACCAGGCTACCTTCAGCCAGCAGAGTCCATGGTCACACAGAAGCTGGCTGAGTTGGAGATGTGAAAGTGTTCATAAATACAGGTAACATGAAAACAAGGCATAGTCTGTCACGTGGTCTAACAAAACCTTCCCAGCACAACTTTTAGAGTTTGCAGTGAAACACTCAGCACTTCAGTGCCATCTCGGCAGCACCCCAAAATCCTGAAGGATATTCTGGCACAACAGCAAGTTTGGTTCTTCAGCAAGCACTTACACACCCAAGGATGTTTTGCTTCCGACAGGTAAAGGGACCTCTTCATAAACTACTTTGAGATAAGGGAACTTCAAAGGTAGAAACCAGTATTCCAAGTTGTAGAAGAGGTAAAACTGCCGATTCAAGACAACGCGATCGATTATTTTTAGAAGATCCACAAAAAACTCCCTGAGTGTCCGATAAGGTTTGAATGGATAATAGAAGTCTCTTATAGCTGCAGCCAATGTCTTGTTTCCTTGTGGTCCAAAAATTGATGTTTCATTTCCCAAATAAATAGGTTCTCCGCTGAATAAAATGGCGCTTGTATAATTTGTTTGTATCTTCTTAAAGACCGCTCCTAAGTCAGCCAACTTCTGGTATGTTCTCAGTATAAATTTAGAGCACTCATATGACTCAAACCATACTCTTGATTTATTGTCAGGGCTTGCTCGAACTGTCCAGGTCTCGTAGTAAATTCCAGTCTCGTTGTCATATTTCACCCATTTTGCCATTTCATTAAACATGGTTCCTGTAAGAGAACAAAATAAAGTCTTACAGAGACAAGGTAACAAATGCGTGACTCAAAATGTTTTACACCCATTTCAAGGTTCACCTCCCTCCTCTACATATGTTTACCTGAAACATCCCCTAACCATACAAAGACACAAGGCTTAGGTTGGAGGGAGAACTGCTACCCCACTGAATAAGCTATATTTACAAGTTATTTAAACTTAAGTGTAAAGTCCCACTTTCTGCTACTATGCCAGAAAATCCAAATGTCAGAGAATGGTGACACTTCTGATTTTGTTTTACCCATGCAGACAATCAGGGCACCCAGTACAATCCAAAAGAGATGCCAACAAAGTGCAACAAGCCCTTCTGCACCTCAGGTTTTAATTAGATTCATTAATTTAATTAACAAACTTAATTAAATTCAGGGCAAAAGAGTTCAACACCTCTCCAAAACAGAGACCTTAGGCTGAGACCCCCTGCTGTTCTAACAGCTCCTCAAGCCAGCAAAGTTGAGATAAGCAAAATTACATGAGTGGGATGTAAAGTAAACTTAAAAGACCTTGTGGATCTTTTTTTTTTATCTAGAATACATGTTTGGAGCATTTTGATGATTTTACAACTGGAATGAGGAAGATATCTCTAACTCAGCTCATGCCTCTGGTAGCTCCATAAATGTGATGCATCTGTGTTCCCAGATGTCAGCTGAAGCACAGGACTAATCTTCCTTCTGCTTTTCTTGTGGTACCAGCACTGCACCTCAGCCCAGCCTTCCCCACCTTTCTCCTTCCTGTGACTCAGATCCGTCTAGCACCTCACATTCACAGCATGGCCAAGTTTTGCAGATTCTTCATCTGCCACACACCAGAAGACACAACCAGATTGCAGCTCTGACAGTGTTGCTAGCTGTGATCTCCCCTTAGCTGCAAGCCTCACTGCCCTGGACTCAGTAACTGGGCCTGATGGCTGCTGAAAGACAGGCAAGAGTGTTGCCAGCTGAGAGACTGACAGCAGCTACCTCACAGTTCAGGGGTGACAGACAGAGAGGTTGTCACTAACACTGCCCTGCACACAACACCCAGCCTCCTGCATTAAGTTTGAACTCACTGTAATGTTGCATTTGTGAAGACCAGTGAAGAGCACAGCCTGCCACACCTTTCCCTTCACAACAAGCTGCAGAGGTCAGATTGCTGGGTCTGCTTTCATCAGAGAAAACAATTCACACTTCCCCTCAGGTAAGGCACAGTGCTAGCTGCTACCTCAGGCTACCCCATTGCAACAGTTAAGAGATTTTGGGCTTCGTGATAAATATAAATATCATTCTGTTTAGTCAAAGTGTTGGACACTCTCTTTTAATCACCCATGACTCGGTTTAACAAAAGAGTAAGTCACTAAATCTGTATCAAGAACTGTACTTACTATACACTATATATATAGCTGGGCCTGAAGTTCCCCTTTTTCTTCTCCAGTTCCTACAAGATAAGCTTCCTAGCATGTATTCTGCAAAGCATGTTACTGAAAATTGTCTCTCTTAACAAGACCAAGATGGACTTAATATAAAATTCTGGCCTTAATGTCTCAAATTAAGCAAAAATATTACAGGTTAATATATGGGTCCAAAGTAATCTGTCAGGAAACAACAAGACAGTAAAAAAAATCAGATTTTGAAAATTTCTGCCCTATTTTCACAAAAGAAACATAACCCTAAGTAACATCAACCAGACCAATGGGTGTTAAAAGAAAGTAAGAATGCACCAATGTGGTCTCTGACACTGCTGACAAATGCAGAATCACACAAGGGCAAAGAGAGTCTATCTGTTTCACACCTTAAAGCCCTCTCCTGTGAGATGCTTTTTGCCTGATGCTGTCCATCTATGCTCACACCCGTTCACAATCTTCCACAGTAACTTACAAAATCCTAGTCAAATTCAGACAACCCAAAGTCTCTGACGTGCTACCTTCCTAAAAGTTTCAGGAGAGAGAAAAGGGGGACCAGAACAGAGGCTTCACAAAGCTCCAGGGCTACCTCACCCTCCCTGGGCTTCTAATAATCCACACAGGCAGGAGGCATTGCAAGCCCCACATATGTATGAAAATATTTAACTTGCTATTCCTGCAAAAGAATCCATCTGTATCAGGCAGCAAAGACCTCAGTCGTGAGCTACAAACCCACAGGAAGGAAGCTCTGCTTAGTTCATTGCTTAAAGAATAGCCCAGTGTTTCTTAGCACTGGCCCAGAGACTGAGTCCAGCGAAGCTGCTAAGGGTGGAAGAGAGCAAACATAAAGCACCACATCACACCAGCTGCACTCTCTGACTCTCTTTGTATGCTATGCTAACTTCAGAGAAGTGGGTTTTGTCACACAAAATGCAACTCTCCAAGTCCTTGGGGACTTTATTCCTCAGTTATTCACTCTATTACTGTAGCAATCAAACTTGTTTATTTAACTGACCTTTTCATTTTAGGATTTTGTGTTTGGGAAGCTATTCTGGTCACCACCTATGTATGTAGAGATCTAAACCATGGTTTTGTTCTATGATATATGGCAGAGAGCTATTGCTGGGGACATCTGCAGGTTTTATGACACATAATGGGGGAGATGGAAACAGAGATTAATATTTTTAATAGTTTTGAGGTTGTTTCTAAATATGCCTTATTTGTTTGCTCAGTAAGAAACACATTTTCACCAGTTCTGACTCAGCAGTTATCTGCCACTTCAACAATATAAGTCTTTGTTTTAGTGAAGCCCTGTGAAGAGTCCATAATGGATCCATACAAGCTGCTTTGCTAAAAGACTCAAGTGTTTTTGTACAGCAAC
Source organism: Calypte anna (assembly GCF_003957555.1). Classification (NCBI taxonomy): domain Eukaryota; kingdom Metazoa; phylum Chordata; class Aves; order Apodiformes; family Trochilidae; genus Calypte; species Calypte anna. The sequence continues at coordinate 156,356,751 of NC_044244.1, forward strand.
ACCAAGTGACCCTCATTTAACAACTCTTCAGCATCTGTTGTTCAAAAGGCAGCAGCCTCATATTGCTTTCTCTATTGAACAAAGTGCAAAGATAGTATTTCAGCTTGAAATTAGCATCAGTGGCTAACACTGGGAATAACCTAAAAAACAAACCAAAAGAAGCTGCTTTACATGAAGACAAGGCTGCTCCTGTATTTAAAAGTATTGGCACCACCCAAAGCATCCACAATCCACCTGATATTGTGGTCACGAGAACTAGAGTTCCATTTTCCCTCCAGTGTGCATCATCTATTCCTTCAGAAAAGCAAGCAGCTCCTTGGTTACACCAAAATGGTGCATCCATGTCAGGCCGGAGATGTGGAAATGTGCAATTCCCAAGCTGGAAGAGCTCATACCACTCCATCGTGTAGTTTTTACCCGTTAGAGAGCTCTTGAAACCCACAGCATCATGCATAATATTCTGGAACAGAAAAACAAACAAACAAACAAAAAAACCCTTTAACATAAAAACTTTAACATAAAACTCATTTCAGCTTGACCTGTATGGAAGATAAGCTACTTCAGAGCTGTTGTGTAACAGAGTGAGAAGAAGGGAAGGAGTTCCTGTAATATCTTGGATTTAGTAGCATTGATGCACAACCCACTAGACTGTCATGCATGTATTTTCATCACAGGGTGACACTGTCTCAACTGCTTGTGTATCCATCCATCACAAATTCTGATACTTGGAGGCAGATACTCAGTGGGAGCTCACCATGAAAACATAGGCTATCTCCTGAATTCTAACCTCACAGGGGTTGTCAAAGGAATGAAGAGGAAATCTGACTTGCCAGCACCACATCTAAGTAATGAAAGCCACAAAAGAAAGATATATTTTAAAGCTGTATAGTAGATACATATATTCTACCTTAGTTTAATAACTGAGATAACCATATTTGAAGCTATTTCCATTTTTGACTCCAGGTGCTTGATTTTGATGTTACTATTTCAGGCTCACTATTGCTTCATTCATTAAGAACTGTTCTTTTGAAGTTTACTGCTGTAGGTATAATATTACTAAAGCTGAGATTCTTCTATATTTGCATGACTCTATGGATTGAGTCTTTAATTCAATCTCATCATAACATTCAAGAAAACACCATAAAAGCAACCAGTCCCCCACGATTCACCATTCATCACTCTGATCAGCTAGCTGCCCACTCTTGAGGGATATCCATGCTCATGCAAATCTGTAAGTTTTTAACAACAAAGAAGTTAATACACTACACAAGCATTTCATCTAACACAAAGGAACAAAAAAAAAAGTATTTATTTTCTTGATGCAAAACAGGAAAAAAGAAGACACCCAAAATATATTGCTGTATTGTATAAAAAAATGCTCCCATTATGCAGCTCTGTGAGGCAGACACTCAAACCCAGCAACACTGCTGCTCATGTTCTTTTCTTTAGCCAAGCTAAATTCTGTAACTTTTGTTTGAAACTTACTGCTCTTTAGGTATCTTTCCTAAAGATAGCTTCCCCTGTGTGCTCCAGTACTCTTCCATATAAGCATAACCCAAGATTACAGCTCCCATCCTGGCCACGTGCTGTTGACTTCAGCTGAATTTGCCACCATTAACTTTGTTAAACAAAATCATCACCTTACCAAACGTCCCAGTAGGTCCCCGTATTTGAACTCCCAAACTGGAGCCTGTAACCTGTACACTTCAATGACATCCTCTTCCTTCATAACTGGGATGCCAGAGCCAGCGGGGCAGAAGGGGTAACGGGCTTGGCAGTAAGGATCAGTTTGGGGACGGTAATCGAAGCGCCTGTGTTGAGAAAGAGAAGCAGAGAGAGGGGTAAGGACAGCTTCACACCTGGAGTTACTGCCTCATGGCTTCCCAAGAGCCTGAGTGGGAAAGCTCAGATGTGCAGCCACCCTGAAAGACAGATTCTGTGAACCAGATGCTGCAGCAGTTGGAGTGGACAAGTTTATAATGCTGCTAAGGACACATCTTATCCGGAGAAGAGCAAGGAGGCTGTGAAGGGATCCAGCACAAGTCCTGTGAGGAAGGGCTGAGGGAGCTGGGGGTGTTCTGTCTGGAGAAGAGGAGGCTCAGGGGAGACCTCATCACTCTCTACAACTCCCTGAAAGGAGGCTGGAGCCAGGGCGGGTCGGTCTCTTCTCCCAGGCAGCTACTAGTAAGACAAGAGGGCATGGACTTAAGCCCTGTCATGGGCTTAGGTTGGATATTAGGAAAAAAATCTTACCAGAGAGGGTGATCAGGTATTGGAATGGGCTGCCCAGGGAGGTGGTGGATTCTCTGTCCCTGGAGGTTTTTAAAAAGAGAGTGGATGTGGCACTCCGTGCCATGGTCTGGTAACCACAGTGGTAGTGGATCAAGGGTTGGATTTGATGATTTCAGAGGTCCTCTCCAACCCAGATGATCCTGTGATTCTGTGATCTGCAGAAAGAGGACTTAAGACTTGCAAATGCAAGTGATGTTGTACACAGTGCTGACAGCTGAGTAATGGACATGATGCAGACACGAGATCTGAGACACAGAGATGCTGGGTGGAAGGTGGTTTGAGATCTCTGTCAAGAATGTTCTCCTAACAGTTTTCCTACACAGGGATTGACCAGTTTACTCTGGGAAACTATGCTACAGTAATAGGTCCCCAAATAGAGCTACCCTAAAATACTGCTAATATCAGAAAGAAATACTCTATTCCTCTCTGCAAATTCAAATAAAAAAAGCTTAAGAACCTACGATCAATCTTCCTCCCTATAACCCCTCAAAAACTGATGCACTTGCACATCACTCTATATACAAACAGCAGAAAAAAATCCTAACAAGTCTTTCTTTCCTGGTTTCTTTCAAATTCACTCACTGCCTTTCATTTAATACAAGGTTCCTATATTCCTGATACCAAGACAGACTGGTGTACACAGCTCTTCCAGAGCACAGTACCAGAGTCAAATACACTCAGTTGCCCAGGGCTACTGAATGGCACGAATACCCCAGCCATGAGATGATTCAGGCACATGGGACTTCCTGAGCCATGTAGTAAGGACAGTAACACTGCTGAGACACCACGGATTTTCCCTGGACTTCTTCTCCAAGCTTGCTGAGTACTTCAGAATGTTGGTCTTCATTTGGTCCAGGGAAAAAAAAAAAAAGAAGAAAAAAAAAAAAAAAGAGGGGGGGGAGGGGGAGCAGAAAGTATGGCTGGAAAAAGAACATACAAAACTCAAACTTATGTGGCAGGCATAAGTCTTTGAAGTCCTGTTTCAAAATTGCACAACTTTAATCCCCAATCTCCCATCTCACTGCACTTTCATTTGATAAGAAGATAGCAAGCATGTGAAGAAGCATTAAAATATCATATATTTCTGAGTGCCTCACACTGGCAGGCTTATACTCCAATTCTGACCACCCAAGACCCATGCTTTCAAGAACTTAACTTGCTGGAAAACCCCAAAGCCTCGTGACTGCAAGATCAGCTCCTTCAGGCACCACTAGATAGAAATTTAACTGATAGGAGTTATGCAACAGCAGGCTCTCAAAACTTCAGGCATGCTTTAGAGAGGACTTAAACTCTAACACCTCCCTTTACAAGCAGAAAGCCCGCACAAAATACACATGCAAGCCTAGTCCTTCTCTTGAAGAGCCTCTATTTTTCAGCATAACCAAAGGTGTAGCCACTCCCTTCAGCAACGGGAGATGCTGTGCACTGCTCTGCTTTCTCCACCAGCACCGGGACTTCCCCTGGACCTAAGGCAGCTCCAGAGCAGTGAATGGGATTTTACACCACTTCGTTAATCGTGACCAGATCTAGGGAGTAAAGTAAAGCGTAAAAGGTAACATAAACCTTAGCCTGGCTTCCTCCACTGCAACTTTTTTGCTGTAACAGGAATGAAAGCAGCACCTTTCAGCCAGGTGCAGGCATCCCCCTGGGGGGCAGCAACCCCACTGCTATCAGACCCAGCCCAGCCCTGGGCCTGGAATGGGACACTCGTTCCCTCGGGAGCTAAATCACAGAATCAGCCAGGTTGGAAAGGACTATTCCTCTCTGCAAATTCAAATAAAAAATTGCATTTCGTCCTCAGTTCCTGAGGTTTCATAGGAATGAAGAATGGAAAGAGTGATCGTAGGTTCTTAAGCTTTTTTTTATTTGAATTTGCAGAGAGGAAAAGAGTATTTCCTTCTGATATTAGCAGTATTCTAGAGTAGCTCTGTTTGGGGACCTATTACTGTAGCATAGTTTCCCAGAGTAAATTGGTCAATCCTTGTGCAGAAAAACTGTTAGGAGAATATTCTTGACAGAGATCTCAAACCACCTTCCACCCAGCATGTCTGTGTCTCAGATCTCGTGTCTGCATCATGTCCGTTACTCAGCTATCAGCACTGTGTACAACATCACTTGCATTTGCAAGTCCTAAGTCCTCTTTCTGCAGACCACAGAATCATCTGGGTTGGAAAGCACCTCTGAAATCATCAAATCCAACCCTTGATCCACTACTACTGTGGTTACCAGACCATGGCACGGAGTGCCACATCCACTCTCTTTTTAAAAACCTCCAGGGACAGAGAATCCACCACCTCCCTGGGCAGCCCATTCCAATGCCTGATCACCCTCTCTGTAAGGATTTTTTTCCTAATATCCAACCTAAGCCCATGACAGGGCTTAAGTCCATGCCCTCTTGTCTTACTGGTAGCTGCTTGGGAAAGAGACCAACCTCCCCCTGGCTTCAGCCTCCTTTCAGGGAGTTGTAGAGAGTGATGAGGTCTCCCCTGAGCCTCCTCTTCTCCAGACTGAACACCCCCAGCTCCCTCAGCCCTTCCTCACAGGACTTGTGCTGGATCCCTTCACAGCCTCCTTGCTCTCCTCTGGTCCTGCTCCAGCACCTCAATAAATAAATAAACCAAATATCGCGAAAACGACAAATACTCCCACGATTAACAACACAGAGGAAGCAATTCGCGGCCTTTTTTTAATCTAAAAGATTAAATAAACAAGCAGAAAGCGGATGGGACTTGGCACCGGAGAAGAAGGAGGAAGAGGAGGCGGCAGGCGGTGAGGTGCCGCACAACCGCGGGGCCGTACCCGACCCCGGCTCCAGCCGCCGGGTCCCCTCCCCGCCTGACTCACCTGTAAGGCACCGGCCACCGCCGCTGCGGGGGAGGGAGCCCCCCCGAGAACGACGGCCCCGAGGCCGCCGCTGTCAGCAGCAACAGCACCTGCAGGAGCAGCCGGGAGCGGCGAGCGGCGGCCATGGCGGCGCGGCCTGTGGGGCTCCGAGTCGCTACCCGGCGGGAGGGCGGGCAAGGGAAGCGGCGGGGCTGAGGGAGGCTGGGCGGGGAAAAAGGAAGGAAAAAGGCCGCCCCCATGCCCGCCCACAGGGCCCGGGACGGCTAGGGGGTCCTGGGCAAAAGCGGAGTTTCTTCCTTCATCCTGAGGAAAACCGGCTGTGTGCTGAATCATCCCGTAAAAATGACGTTTTGCTGAGCTACGATTTCAGTTTTCTGGAGACCCTGACAACTATACGCTTTTGTCACTTAGCTAAAGTATATTTAAACAGCCTGGTACGTAGTTTCAGGCGTTGCTTCGGTTTGAGCACAGCCCTTGCAACCAGAATCCAGAGAGGGATGAGCTCTGGGTCTGACCACCTCGGCACGGAGAGGTGAGAACTCACCCGATGGCAGAAAGGCTTTTGCTGCGATGAACCAGGTAGCCCTGAGCATCTTCTGGCTGCCCAGAAGCCTCGTTGGAAGCCTTTCAGGGCTTCAGGCTCAGTCGGTGTACCTGTCGGCCTTTTCAGAGTAGTTACCCAGGTTGTTCACATGACAGGGATCATACCGCAGCTCATTATCCCATCTTTAGGATGAGATCAAGAATTGCCTTTAAGAGGAACTCTGGCTAGGACAAACAGTGAGGACGGGTGTGCCAGCAGCAAGGAACCACTGCTTTCTCCAGCTCTGTAGAGCTCAAAACCAGCCATGGGACCCCATCAGGGTCCAGGAGCCTAAGTTTAGTCATTGGCATCAGCTTTGAGAGCCCTGTTATGTGCTGTTCACTGAGTAAATACGAACTGTGCTGTGCACTTTTGACTATTGGGAGCCAGAGAAATATCCCTGCCCATTGCCTATAAGCCCCTAAAGGAGAATCTTTTCTCCCCTTAGCACAATGCTAAGCTACATTCAAGCAGAACTGGAGGTGGAAACCCCTGCATCCTACATAAAAATGCAGGACAGGCTGCTGAATATCAGTTGTGATAACACTGGAGGTAGTAAAGGTGTTTAGAAAATGGCAAGATGTCACAACTATTAAAATCTTCGATTTAGCAACATTTATGTTTCATGTCACTGCTGCCAAATTCAATACTGCTTTATGTGTAAAATCATTTCCATTCAGCACTATACATTAGTTTCAAATGTGTACACATAGTCTATAATCTATACATACCTATTTTTCCATATTTCATTTTAATCTCATGCATTTTATTTGTGTTAGCTTTAAAGTAAAACTGGTTTTGTCCTTTATTTTATAAAGTGTGTTACTACTCATCTGTGTTTCTTAGCTTGAGTGTAATACAAGGTGCCAGCTCTTCATCTATTCAGAAAGGTACATGTTAGGTGGGATATAGCCACAATTCCTGGTTTTAGAGATTTTGATGTGTAACTCTGCAAGTGCTTTATGAAGTAAGGGAAGCATAATTTATCCCTTCTATTGAAACCAAGATGTGGGGAAGTGCAATGACATAATGAAGGTGCTGGAACTGCTCATTAGTCAAATTAGAAATACAATATGAACTTGTTCTTAGTCTTAGCTCAGCATATGTTTGCAGTTAGTCTCCATCCAGGCACTGCTGTGGTTGCATGACTAAGATGGCACAGATATTGATTTTTTTTTAATTTTGTTTTTCATTTTAGTAGCATTTTTGTATCTCATTTCATTGTTGTAGGAAACTCTTGCAACACAGTACTCTTTTTTTCTTCTTCTACTTCTTATACAACCTAAGTTATGTTGTGAACCTTTTCAACATAGAAAAAAACCAACTAATAAATTTGTGAATAAATATACTTGAGACAAAAATGTATATCAGCAATTTCTGAGACAGCAGCAGCTGCCCTGTTTATTATTTAGGAACACATCAAAGTGCCTTTTATAAAGCCACAGAGCTCATCTGCATCTTTGTCCGCTAGCAGGCCTGGAGGAGAGATTGAGCCTGGCTACAAAGATCAACTTCTGGAGTTGACAGGATTCCTCATTTTTTCTCATTTCCCACAGTATTTTCTTTTTCTTAGTGAAATTCAAACATTTTTGTGAAACAATGAAGAAGATACTTAGTGATTTTCCACTATAAACCAGTATAATCTCTGCCTTTGAGAGTGACAGGATGGAACAGAGAGAAAGGGGAAAAACAAACCTTGCTGCCAGAAGTTGTGGTTTTGAACATCTGGTTTGCTTTTGAATGTTTACATGAGTCAACACACTGTATAGTAACAGCTAGGAGGCTGCTGAACCTGGAGTAACCACTCCTATCCCACAAAAATGGGCTACTCTGGATGGTGCTTACACTCTCAGCTGCACACCTGCCAGCCTATATACTGGAAATACGCAGTTCAGCAAGAAAGTTAAGCTTATATATATGGATTTCAGTAGAGAAAATTTCAGTTTTACTGCTCACGGTTTTTTTCCCTTATGCTGGCATATGTTAGCTATTGAATCAGCTGAATGCACACTAAGAAATACAAACATTACCTGAAGTCATACTGAAGCCAGTCTGAAAGATAGTTCATCACTCTGAAATCCACCCTCCTCACCTTTGAGGGGTGTGAAATAAATCTTGAGAAAAGGAGCCACATACAGTACTCCTCTCTACCTGTACTCTCCTACGTAGCTTCGGATGCAAACTGAACTGTGGGTTGGGGTTGGAGAAAGCCATCTCTTTTTCTATGGGAATGGAGAATGGATGGGCTTTGTGACAGCGTAAGGTAAGGCTAAGGATTCCCTCAAGTCCTCCTCAACCTGAGAGCTGGGATGGTGACTGCGCTCAGGATGGATATGAAGCTCAGTGAGCATTTGGGACTGCAGGGCAGCCCCTGTTTTGTCTGGCAGCTTAGGAGGCAGGTCAGGGAAATGATCTATTTCCAAACTGGAATTCAGAGGGGCTCTACTGAAGCCTGAGAGATAGGATGAGGGATGCCGTAAGGATACAGACGAAGCTCATCATAAGTTTGGAGCTAAGACAGACTCTCTGGGATCTGCTGCAGGGCAGAGATAAGTGAATTGCTGAGACAGCTGGATGCAACCTGTGAAATACAAAGAGAGAGTCAAACTAATCTGAGAATTTGTTGTCAGGCAACCAAGACCCTTCACACTAGCATTTCCACTAGAGAAAACCTTTAGACTCTCACAAACATCTCTGCTGAAACTCTTCAGGCAGGACTCCCTGTGCCTTTCCTGGGGAGCTGCTTTTAAGCTGAAGCTCTTGCTTCTCACCTGTTACACTGCAGCCACGCCTTGGCCCAGCCCTGTAGCCCATCAAAGCAGATCCCATCTCCCCAGCTTGACCTTGGATCTGCCTCATCCCCCCGGACTTCCCAGGTGATTGGCTTGTTGGTGGAACCTCATTGCTACCAGCAGAGCAGCCCTGATGACCTTGCTCAGAGGAGGTGGGACTGGGACAGGCTGGTGGCCTCCTGCCTCCACATCCCCTGTGACCCCTTGGGGAGCAGCCAGCCCATGCTGTGCCCTGGGACCTGACTGATGCTGCCACACAGCAGAGCAGTGAATCCTCTTCCCCACTTCAAACACACATTTATCTGTAGTTAGATAACAACTTTTGTCATTTATGCCAGCCCTAAGGGAGCAGCAGGAGCAGGGCTGCTTTGCACAGAAGTGTGAGCCAGGAGCAGAGGTGACCATGATGCAGGCAAGGGCAGTGACCTCAGTGACCATGATGCAGTCCTGAGGTATCTGAATGGGAACAGCTATGTAGGAGTGGCTGGATCCACCAACCCCAGTGACAGCAAGGTTGAATCAAGCCCATGGTCCAACCAAGAGACAGGACTACCTATAACAAGTAGCCAAGGTCCACCCAGGGGGCAGAACTGAAGATGAAGCTACCTATAGCAGAGGTTCCCAGTCTGTGCAGAAGATCAGGACACCAGGAGACAGGGATGGACATGCACACCTACAACATAGCCTGTTGGGAAGAGCACAATGGAGACTGCAGCACACCAACGTGATTAACGTACAGCTCACTTTATTCACCATCACACTGCTTTATATAGAGCCCTTGTTTACATAATAAAATCTTGCAGGTGGCTATATCTTGGCCACAAATCCTGTTCTCACAGAACTACAGCTGGCTACATCACTATCCTGTTTTTACAGAACTGCTCTCATATCAGCAAAACTGCCTCCTCAAGGACTTCTTTCGAGGACAAGTTGTTTACTGCTCTCAGAACCAAAGGCCCCAGTCTGCTTCATAAGCTTCAAAGCATGGTTTGGACATAAGTTCTGGGTGTCCACGTTCCTTCAGGAGTTCCTCCACAATAGCCCAGGTCATGTCTGGATGTCCAGGCCTAAGTTTACCTGGAGACCATGGGTCAGTGGCCAGAGGGTGTATGGAGGTCCCAGCTAAAAGGCTGGCCAAGGTAATTAAGGATTATTATTAATGCATTCAAGGCCTTGGCCACAGCTTCTCCTCCCATCCAGGTGAGTCCTCACACCTTAGAGGATCCGGCTTCAGAGGTGTACTGCTTGTGAAATGCTTTAGTTGTTATTTGCTCTTGTGAGGTCAGGACAGAGAAGTGTCATCATGGGCTGTTTCAGGGTGATGCAGAGCCGTGGCAGGAACATGTCGTAAGCTGGGATGAAAACATGAACCTAAGACAAACACAGAAGGCCATGACAAGGTCACAGAGGTGAGGCAGGGACACGGCATGAGTAAGCTGGAGCTACACCATGGCATAGAGCCAGGGCAGTTATGGAGCTGGAAGGAGAGATGTGACATGGAGTATCTGAATGGGGTGGAAAGATCACATCACAATGAAGTCCAAGATCCATTCAGGAAAGAGCTACCTATAATGGTAGTTTGAGGGCTACCCAAGAGAGAGGGCCAGAAAAAAGACTGCAGATGAGGCTACCAACAACTGAAGTCCAGGGTCGACCTGCAAAGATTAATCAGTAAGTCAGGGCAGAAAGAAGTAGGGAATACCAGGTCTGAAGGCATTCAGTTGCCTAGCTCTAATGTTAACCTTGGTCCTAACACACAGGAGAGTTTGGGAATCCACTTATATCTCCAAAGGTGCATTGAACTTAAACTCCACCCAGACAGCAACCTCTTCCTAGCTCTCAGGCATGAGGAAGACTGCAGAAAGACTCCAGCTCTGGAGACTCTGCTCATCTACCCCCAGACCTAACTAACCCTTCTGCTCTCCTGCAAAGCCAGGGAGACCTGTGCCAGTAAGCATGTCAGCCACTACACTCTCACCAAATACAATTTGTATTTCTCTGGGTTGATATAGCTCCCCTAGAATTTTCCTGGGACCTCTACTCAGCCTGGAGATGAAATGAGGGTTTGGTGCTCCAAGGAGCTCTAACACCACAAGTGTTTTGAGCTGAGAGGAATCTTCTGGCATATGATTGTGGATTAGATGGCCAAGCAATACAGGTATTTTTACGCTGCAGAGCTGCACTGCAGTTCTGCTCAATCCTGAGGAGTGCGAGTGTGGGCTGTGGTGGATATAGGGGTGTAGCCCAGCATTTATTTGGAGCAAGGCATTGCCCAGCAGACAGCAGTCTGCCTTTATGCAGGGAGTTTCCCTATCTTGGCCCTTTCCTGTTCAAGAATCTCCCTATCCATCATCCCAGGCAGACTCCTTACCTTGCAGTATACAGGTGAATGCATTTGGCCACAGACAGAGACTTTGCTTTCATATACCATTTTTGGTTTTCCCAGCCAATGCACCGTTGTGTACCCTGCAGAAACTCCCATTTGATTCCCTGGTTGAAGCCTTAATGGCTACACTGGGAGTAGGCAGCTTTGGTATTCCAAACCCTTTGGTTTTTCGTGGTAAAATGGAGCCACTCTCTACAGCACAGTACAAGGTTAGGGGAGCCAAAAAGGTTACATAGATCTGGTATGTGTATCACTGAAACAAATAATGCTGCCTTCTACCTGAATTCCACTTTTTTTTTTTTTTGCTCTCAAAGCAGCATATTCCTTACAACATATTACAGTCCTATGTATAAAACAAAAAAACTCCAACCTCTCGTGTACACAGCTGAACCTTTCCAAGGTCCCCCTGGAAGCAAAGTGATTTTCAGGCAAACCACAGCTCCCCTGCAGTACCCATCCCAGAGGAGAAATTAAATTACAGCCGAGACCCTCTCCTTTAAACCTAAAAGCACAGCTAATTTTTTTTTTCTTTTCCTACAGATTTTCCCCTGACGTTTGAAATTCACGCACCCCCCTCCCACCCCATATTTTGTGGGCAGGGGGGTAAGCAACCTCGTGAAAAACTGACTGCAAGGAACCGCGATCCATGGTGTCGATCCCCGGGGCCAGAGGGGGGGAAGCCCTGGGGGAGACTCTGGGGCGCAGTCCCTTCACGGGACTTCCAAGATGGAGGCCGAGTGGGAGCCCCGCAGCGCAGGCGCAGCAGCAGGAAAAGGGGGAAGAGGAAGGAGGAGGAGGTGTGGGGGATTTGGGTTCGCCGAGTGTCCCGTGGTCCGGGCGCTGGGCAGCGGGAGAAAGCAATGGGCAAGCGGGTGGCCGTGGTTCTCGCCGGCTGCGGCGTCTTCGACGGCAGCGAGATTCATGAGGCCTCGGCGGTGCTGGTGCAGCTGAGCCGCGGCGGCGCGGAGGTACGGGGAGAAGGGGGGGCGGGGACAGGGGTTGCGGGGCGGCAGGGCCCCGCTCCCCGACACCCCCGAGGGATGTGTGGGGCCGTGTGTGGCCGGCAGCCGGGGGGCTGTGGATGGGTGTCTGCCCCGTCTGGTTTTGCCTCTGTTGTCCCACAAAACGGGTGCGGTTTACGCGGTGAGCAGTAATCCAGTCCGCACACAACAGCGAAGTTAGTTCTTCGTCGCGGTTCTGCGCAGAAGGAGGGGCCAGGTGGTAAATACACCGGGCTATCGCACCTCCCCCGTAACACTGGGTTACTTTTAAAATTACAAAGTTACCTTATCCCTACCGGTATCATTCGTCTGCGTGGTTGGTGAACCAGTTCATCGCTTACACTGAAAGTGGTAACGATTCTGCTGACTTCACCGGGCAAGCTCTTGGTCTTGGGTGAGCAGAGAGGGTCCTTCCAGCTTGAGGGATGATATTTTAATATTTTAATAAATTCACAGTGAGTTTTATTAGTCATAGCTTCCTGCCATCTATTCCCTAGTGTTTAAGGCTAAAGACATTGGCGGATAGCGTGTGCCATCCCACCCTTCTTCACGCAGAGATAAGCTCAGTAAGCACCCCTTCATTCCTCGGGCTGACCTGCCCTTTCCGACATCCCCTCCACTGCACACCACAAAATCTGTTCAGCTATCGTCTCTTTCCTTATCTTGCCTCCCACTCTTTTCTTTGTTCACCCCAAAAACGTAGAGGGCCCCCTGACCGGTGCAGTGGTCACAGGCAGGGCGCTGAGCCCGGGAGCATCAGGAGACCTGAACCTCCTCCTCCTCCATCCCCCACAGTCCGCCCCAGGCTCCAGGTAGCTGAAGATGGGGCCTGCTTGAAGTTCTTGATCTGCTTTTCTGATCGCTTTTTTCACCCTTGCACGGGTTCTGTAACCACAGTTCCTAGGAAAAGGCTGGACCATGCTTTGGTCTTCTCTGGCTTCAGATGGTGGTCACTTTGTGTGAAGTCTGCAAAGCGAGCATCCAAACCAATGTGTGAAAACAGCCTCTGCAGTACACCTTTCAAAGAGCTGTGTGTTTTTGATGCAGCTTTCCTCTAAGTTCTTCCAGTGTTCTCATTTCCAGTCTTTAGGAAAACAGGTAGCTAATGTTTGCACTGGAAATGCACTTGAAGTTGACAAGATTATCTCTTAGAACTGATTCTATAACAGTTAAAAGAAGCTTTTTTGCAGATTTGGCTGTGTGTCCAGCCAAGGAACTGGTATAAATTATAGTGCTGTTTGTCCTTGGAGTTATCTGCAGAGAGAAGGCAAATGCTGTCAGAACCAGTAAGCTTGATATTAGCATAAGAACGTGCTGTAAAAAAGCTGCAGAAATAGAATGGGGAGGATTGCCAGCTTTACCCATCCTAATATGTCACTCTTCACTTTAATACAGTAGATCTGTCCTGTGAAATCTACTTGTTGTGACTGAAAGATGTGGGAAATAAACCTCTTTTCATTAAATATTCTTCATGGTGACCGGTATGTGTAAGTTCTGTTTATCTTCACAAAATTGTTTCATCTCTATATTCTAGGTGAAGATATTTGCCCCCAATATTGAGCAGAGGGATGTAGTCAATCACCTAAAAGGAAGTCCAACAGAAGAGAAGAGAAATGTGTTAGTTGAAAGTGCCAGGCTGGCAAGAGGAAACATTCAGGATTTGGCTGAACTGAAAGTGAGTGAATTTGATGCAGTCATTTTCCCTGGTAAGTGCTTTTGAAAGAAAATATTTTTTTTTTTTCAGTTTCAAGTAGCTGCTTTGCCTCTGCTACTTTTTTGTGTTTAAATCTGTTTAGAGGATACATTACACTCCTGAATTTGAGATGCATATGAGTTTGTTTTTGGTTTGTTCTTTTTTACTTTTGAGGATGAAAAAGTGTTCTAACAAGCTCTCATGGGCTGACAGGTCATCTCAGTTTATTTTTTAATTTTAGTTCACTAAATTAAAATGCCAGAGGGTTCTTTTCGTGTTTGGTGGTGCATTGCACTGTTCCTTCTTTTTAAAGTTTGTGAAGGCTTTAGTATCTACTTGTGGACAAGAACACAAAAAAGTAAGGCCAGAATTTGACAGTACGTGGCAATGCTTTATTTTTAAGGGCCCCTGAAATTGTTGCTAGAATAGTACATTGCCTAGTATATTGTATTCCCCATCAGATGTGAGTACACTTTGCTTTAATTATATATCTGATCTGATTACTAAATATGTTAATGGATTTTTATTTTATTTGTAAACATCAAAATTGCCTTTCAGATGGTGGTAATTGTAATTAGCTTAGAAGTGAATAAAGGAGAGTGTCACGAGGAAATTACAGCTTTCTGAAGATCACTTTCTGGAATATGCATCGTACTGTTAAATAACTGCTTTTACTTCTGTGCCTAATAAGCATTTTAATTTTGTAGTTGTTACACTGTCTTCTGCTGCAAGGCCAGCAGAGGGAGTGTCTGCGTAACCCAACGAAACAGACTTGAAGAGCTAAAATGAAAGGGAGCAGAGGCTAGCAGATATTTTCCACATTAATTTTATGCTGTTATAACCAGGGCTCAGACGGGGGTGTTGCCATAATAATTGTTAGAGGGAAATAAACCCTACTGAGCTTGAAAATTAAAATCTTACCTCAGAGATTCCAGACAACTTTCCAGATTGAGCAAAGAGCGAAAGGAAGAATATTAAAAGGGCAAAGCTTCTCAGGGTTGTCCATTGAAATAATGGTGGAAATTTGTGTTGGTTTATTGTAGAAAAATTGACGTTGTGCACATTCCATAAGGAATAAAATATAATGGATGGCTACTCTTACTAATAACTTTCTTACTTTGACCATTGTGGTGGTTGTAAATCTAACAAATGAAGGTGCTATGAAATATAATCTGCCCATACAATTAAACAAGGACTAAATGTAAGTAAATGATTGCTATAACTAATTTCTAGAAGCAAATTCACCTTTATTTTTAATGTGAATAATAACCACTTTCTTAAGTGATATGCCTCGGTATCATATGCTACCATCGCCTTTTTATGTAATATCCATTTCAGGTTTACTGTGTTAAATTTAGGTTATTGTGTCAAGTTTATTTATTTAAGTTCAGAAACAGTTCAGGAGAGTGGAAAACTCTCCAATGACTGCTTAAGTATTGAAGTAAAACTTGAGAATGAATTACTGGAGAGGGGCAAATCACTGTTTGCATTATTCTTGTGAATTGCCCTCTTATACTTTTAACTGGCATTGGTTTTTTTTCTGGTCTTTCTCTTACTTATCGAGGGGTGCATGTCAGATGTTGCACCTCACCAAAGCATTAATGTGAGGTTTTCTGTTTGTTGCTCACTATTCTATTTATCTATTTATTGCTCAGTAGAGCAAGATTAAGCTTTCTAGCCTGTGTAGCACATGTCATATAAAAAATGAGCAGTTAAACATTTAACATTGTAAACCCATGACATTTTACATGCTGAAAGCTTTCACTGTAGTACCTTAACAGTCTGACTTATGCCATGATTATGATGTAAAAAAGGGTAACTTTCTAAGGATAACAAACTAAACTATCTAGGGATAACAGTGTAACTAAAGGATAACAATCTCTGGGATTGAATTTAGTGGCTTTTAGTAATCTCTTACATTTGAACTTCTTTTATTTTTTTTTAGGTGGTTTTGGTGTAGCAAAGAACCTGTGTTCCTGGGCTGTAGATGGGAAGAACTGTACTGTCAATGAGCATGTGAAATCCACACTCCAAGCTTTCCACAGTGCTAAAAAGCCCATTGGTTTGTGCTGTATATCTCCAGTCCTGGCAGCTAAAGTCTTTCCTGGCTGTGAGGTCACAGTCGGCCAGGACAAAAATGTAGATGGAAGGTAAGAAGGAATTGGGTGAAGATAATTTTAATGAGAATTGGGATTAGGAAATGGCTAGTTTTCTGTGCAAAAGAACAGAGGGGTGTAGTGCCAGTCAGAGGCCTCTGGTGCCAGTAACTTTTTGATAACTTAAGAGTCACATTTCCCACTTACTTCAGATTTCCACTTGCATAGTAATAGTTGGTACAGAATTCTCAGAACAGAGTATGTGAGGTCAGGACACCTGCGTGCTACAGTGTTGGAAAAATTAATCCTTAATTGGCAACTGAAGAGGAAAATAATTATGTGAGAAGAATCCTTCCGTGAGAATGGAATGTGTAATTGGAATACAAAGCCATCTGCATGATAAGATGGTGTAAACAAGGCTTCTCTATATAAAGTGAGTGCAAGTTGTTAATAAACAATTTCATACAATCATGTTGGTGTGCACATGGAATCCTTAAGCCTCTGCAGACTGTTTTCCCACAAGTTATGGCTGTGTGTAGTATCATTTTGTAAACTTACTGAAAGATGGTTAATAACAAAATTGTATCTTCTGATACTGTGGCTCTTCAAGGCCAGGTTGGAGCAACCTTGTTTACATAAGGTGTCCCTGCCAATGAGAGGGAGGCTGGAGTAGATGATCTCCAAGGTCCCTTCCAACCTAAGCCATTCTGTGGTTCATTTCAGATGATGTTTCCAAAGAAATTGGGTCTCTTGTTGTGTCCATAGGGGATGGGAGGGAGAATGTGACAGAGTCAGACTGTTTGAATCCCTTGTCATCATCAACTAGTCACTTAAATATTAATGTCAGCTATGCTGCCAGAACTTTATGGATGTATCATCTCTTTATGTTAATTCCAGTCTTTTTGTTTACAGATTTCCTGATGCTGAAACAGCATCTGCTATAGCAGAGCTCGGATGCAAGCACGTTTGCAAAAATGTAAATGAATCCCATGTGGATAAAGCTAATAAAATAGTTACTACCTGTGCTTTCATGTGCAAGGCTCCTCTGCATGAAATCTTTGATGGAATTGGAACAATGGTACAAGAAGTCCTGAAACTTGCCTGACTGGAAGCATACAGACTAATAAAATAATGCAACTATCAAACTTCATTGTTCTTGGGGTTTTTTTTGTGGTTTTTTTTTGTTTGTTTGTTTTTTGGTTTTTGCCATTTTGGAGGGAAGGGAAGGTTTAATTTGTAATACATCCAAATGGTTATTGCCAAGCTTATCCTATTTATTTCTCTTTTAAAACAAAAAGCGCATGTTGATAATGCAGGAACCCTCCTTGTCCATTGGGGTTTTATCACAGCACTACTGTTTATTAGTAATTCCCATTTGGTGTTGCCCAGCTATAATTACAGATGAAATAGTTGTTAATGAGTCTGTATACCTTCAGTATAGGTGAATAATTCAATTCTGCTTCCTAATCAGAAGAGAAAAAGAAAAGAATGTGGCTACTTGGGTTTATTTCTTCCCTTGCAAGTCTTTACACAAGTATAACTAATGCACTTGGAGAATTTTTGCAGAGCCCCTTGGATTATCCAGCTCTATAAATGAAGAGTCAGAGGGTGAAGTACAAATTAACACATTCTGTGTTGAAAATACACAAATTTTGCTCTAATAAATGAAATAATTTGAAGCTTAGAAAATGAATTAGCTTTATTTTGTGATGTTTTGTATACATATTTTTTATGCCTTAAGGAGGATCTGTTTTGTGTGTGTTAGAACACATACTTTAATCTAACACAGGTAAGGAAAGGCTCTCTTAAAAGCACAATCTAGCAAAGCTTTGTACTCCTGAACTAAAAATTCCCAGAATTCATAATCATGGCAAGTTAATAGTCACTGTGGACACTTAATTCTCTCTGCATAAGAAGTGTTCTGGTGCTGACAGGTCTCTTGTCAGTCATAATGAGTGTAGCCCATGCTGTGCAGTGCCTGAAATAATCTAAACATGTCGTCACTAATTAATGCTAATCATGTCTTATTGACTGAGTGCCTTGTAACTGGAGTGGGAATCCAGCAGGAGCAAACAGCATCGAGAAGATGGATCTGGGAAAGAACACTTGGAGTGTTGAGTTGTTCCTCTGAGTCAGCAGCTGGAGTGGTCAGGAAGGCTGCTCTGCCAACCTTCACCCTGTCAATGCAAGGCCAGGCCCTACAGCAGTGCCTGACGTGTTGCAGAGTATCAAGTTGTACTACTCCCTATATATCCCATGTTTATTTTAGCACAAATGCCAAAGCTCAGATGTAACAGGTGGCCTCTCCAAGGAGGCTTTAGAGCTAAATTTACAAAAATAAATACATAAAGGCTTTTATTTTCTGTCCATCTCATAGTGATGTTTCCTGTAGAGACAGTGTTTCGGTGGTCCTCCAGAATTTGGATTTCCTTCATGGAGTTATTTAGCAAAAGCAGAACATACAGGTTTGGTTTTTTTTTTTCTGTCAGATGAGCAGTGAATTTATTGTGCTGTGCACCAGCAGTGTTTTGCCCCTAGAGGTATAAGGATAATTTAAGATAGTTTAAGCTGACTATGCCAGCAGAGCATCTTCTGTTCAGCCTGATTGAGCTGGGCACGTTATTGCTAAGTTATTTTCTTATTCAAAAAAGACATTATTGGGCTCTGGTCTTACAGCAGTCCAATTTAAAAGTGCTTGGGTGACTAAGTGAGAGTTTGTCCTGAGTTCTGTCTTTGCTGTGTGAACATCATTGACCTGTTGGCTGGAACGTTCAGAGGAAGTGCAGCTTCTCTGAAAATGAGAGCTTCTCTCTATCTCGCTGTCCTGATAAAAATGTACCTAATACAGAACAATCCTCTACTTTTTCCAGATTGTACACAGTTTCTATAATGCCTTCTATGGCTTCTGAGGGCAGGATGCTGGAGGCATTGGACTGAAACTTTTTTTCCAAGTCCTCTTTTTTCAGCGGTTTCCTCCAGTGTCCGTAGAACGTATCGCAGCGGTCGCTGATGGTGCTGCCATCCTGAAGCGTGACACTCACTTCACAGTACAGGCTCTCAAAGCTAGGTGTGTTATCAGGAGGGTGCTCCAGCTCTGTTTTGCAGAGGAGCTCCTGTAAAGCTGCCCGGTGGATGTTCTCACTGGCAAAGGACTGGACTGACATGTTCCCATCCAGCAAAGCAGAGCACGCAACGAACTGGAAGGAGTGTCGAGCTTCATGCTCTGAGCTGGGGCTGGGTCTGTTCACGTATTTGACCTCTGGGACTTTAAGAGTGACTTTCTCAATTTTATCAACGGGGAGCAAGTTGTCACTGCTCTCCACAAGTTTCCTCCTGGCAGAAGATGCTGCGTCAGCCACCCAGTGCGTTCCCAGATGAGCAGGGAAGCGTTTGATGGCCACGTCTTGCTGGTCCAGCAGCCAGGGGTATGACTGCAAGGTTGGCAGACTCTGTGGGTTGTAATCTGTATAGAAGGCACCTATCCCAGACTCCATGTCCAAGATCTGTTTGCTTCCTTGAAGGCCCTGGGATGCTAAGCAAGCTGCTTCCAGTCCATGCTTGGCAGCATTGCCAATGTGGAGGGGCTTTGTTTGGGTTGCTGCATTAGCCAGTGGGGCACCTGCATAGGAGGCAGCAACAGCCAAAGTGTTTTTACATTTCAGCTGGTCAAGAGCCAGAAGTTTGGCACAAGCTGCTGCGCTCCCCATCGTGCCGACCACAGTTGGTGGGTGGAACCTGAGAAAACAAAATCTCTCCATTACTGTGATTCCAAAATTCACCAGAATTCACCATATACACACACTCCAATTTCCTTTCACTGATGTGGAAGGTGAATTGGGCCATAGAGAAACATGCATTCAGCATTCATGTCTGGTCTTAATGGAAAAATGTCACTTTTTCCCAGGAACAAGTAGACTGGAAGAGTACAACTTCAATAGGTACTCCTCAGAAACCAATTGAAACAGTAGAACAGCTCATAGTGCAAGGCATACTGAACAGAATAATGGCAAAAGCATCACAGTTCATAGTTCTCTACAAATTATCTGTAAATAATTTATAGTCATCTATAAATAATAAATATTGAAGGTGGCAATTTTTGTTACTCTGAACTAGTTTTGCAAAATATGTAAAAGGAACACACAGATATTATCAAGAAGACACCTAGCCCATCCTACACCTCAAGGCTTTCCCCTAAGCACTCCCAGTCTTCCTGGGCTCTGTTCTGGGCCCAGCACTCATGACTCCATTTTCTGCTGAGAGCAAGCCACCTTTTGCAAGGCATGGGCATATGTATCCATGAGAGCCTAGGACCTGTGCTGGTAAACGTTCCCCTTACTTGCTGCTGTTTTTAATTGACAGGGCGATCATCACCTCCTTGTAAACTGAGTGATGCTCTCAAAAAGAAATCCATTAGCTACATCACGTGTATTGATGTTTAAGATGAATCTTTCCTAAATTTCCAGACAAACAACCCAGAAAATAGGATCAGTTGTGCAATTCGTATTTTAGCTGGCACTTACTTGAATATATTAAGATTTAAAAAACCACCTTCTGCTCAACTTTCTTCTTGAAACATTTCTACTTACTTTTTTGGAATGTTTTTGGCTTCACTGGAGAAGCAGAGCAGCCTGCCTTGCACTTCGATTCCCACATTGAAAGCTAAGAGCAGATCAAGACCTGAGATTTTTTTCTTCCTAGGAAGGGCCTCAGAGAGTGCAATCACAGCAGGGAGCACAGCCCCAGAGGGGTGTGTGGCTGGGTGCCACGTGTCATCAAAATCCATTGAGTGCACCTAATGGAAAGAGAAACCTTGAGTTGTCATTCAGAAATAAACTATGACTTTGCCAGATTGGCTCGGTCAAATGACACTACTGTAACTGGTTTAAATAGGAACTGAAGAAGTATTTTTTTCTGTTAGAAAACAAAACTTAAAAAATCTTGCCTTTAAAGACCTTTACAGCCAACATGGCTCCATGCTCAGTGGCAATGCAATACAAATGCTGCCTCGAAGGAGTGTAATTCTAATTCAAGTTGCACCAATCTAGAACCAGTATGACAATGGATCTTCCTTCTTAAATTAGGCTTCTGCTTCTTTAATCAGATTGTTGTAATTAAAGAGGCAGTTCTAGGTCCACCATGTCAATGGTGAATTTTCAGTTTCCCCAAGACAAGTATATAAGCATAATTAATTTACTTCCCCAGCACTGCAACAGATGCTGCCATCAGGGCCTGCACCATTGAAGCTGTGGCTGTTGAATTCATCCTGCTGATGGAAGTTGTACCAGAACTTCTCTGGTGCCACCATCCACAGGCATCAGGCACAAGCTTGAAAATGTAGGTCAGGCTTTAGCATGAATTTTCAGCATGTCCTTGGGGCTGCTGGGGGTAGGAGAAAGCTACAATCTTAAAATGGGGATGAGCTGCTTAGCCCTTCAGAATATCCAGAATATCCAGGCTGCCATCCTGGTAGCAGACTACTCCCAGCACTGCACTCAGTGTTTGCAATATGCTGCTTGTCAGAAACCCCCTCAGAGTTTTGAAAACCTCTTGAGAGCATCAAATATAGCATTTTTAATAACATAATAATGCCTCAAAAGCTGAACTTTTATGCCTGTTAATATGTGTCTTACCTCAGAGCAAACTGGGAAGGTGATCAGGCTTTCCAGCCCTCAGGTCTTGCCCCATAATATTGGGAATACACAGTTTTGAGGACTGTGTTCCTAAACAGACAGAAGAAAACCCAGTCTCTGCCTTGAAGAATACTGATGCCAGCTGGGCAGGTGCCCAATTCTGTGGAATAAGGAAACTTATGCCCAGTACCCAGTAAGTAAGCTGTGGTTCTGGAATCTTCAATAAATGCTTAGAATTGACTTGTGACTGAGATGTGAACTGTAAAGATATCACAGACATGCTAGCAGCCAGATTTTAATATCTCACAGGCTGTTGGGGCTGAGAGGTGCCAGATATTATTTCCAAGGTATTTTTTTCCTACATTGGAAATCAGGTGTGAAAATTTGATCTCTGATCTTGTTGCCATTCTAATTTAGATAGGCCAAATATCGTTTCCTTGGTTGGTCACCTTCTCTAGTTTTGCAGAATTGCCAGATTTATCTACCTCACCTCTTGTGCATCTTTTGATTTCAAATGGTTTCAGTCTCAATTTGCATTTAGACAAATGTTTGAGGAGCCACTTATTGCTTCAATGAAAAGTATGTGTCCGAAATATATAATTGGCTTTTGCAAACTGTGTAACTGAAGATTAAATCCTACAGTGATATTGCATGTGTGTATGTACCTCTGTCTGTATTTGGGTTTTTATGTAATTATATTTTGCCAGCTTGCATGAAATTTCAATTCTGGTGAAATCAGTGAGAGCTAAACAGCCTCTTTGTAATATGGACATAGCAAAGTTGTAACAAGCTGCAGAGTACTGACTTTTGAAAACAGCCCCAAATCCCAAACTAGGGGATGATGTTGAGTTGGATCAGGTATATATTGAACCTTGAGCTGGGTTTCATTGGAACAAAGTTGAGACACATTAGGAGAACATTCTAAGAAAGTTTTTTTTTTCCAGAAGAATAAGGTAAACTAAGATTTTGGGAGCATTCTGTTATCTCTAGAGCTGGAATCAATTAGTGTGATTTAAGAGCAAACAAGAGAGCATCCCTTACAGCCACTCCATTCACAAAAGCTGCATACACAGGAGGCAGTCGGAAATCCAAGTGGCCCCAGATGGTGCTGGATACATCTGAGCTGTAGGTCTGAAACAAATTGGCATCCATTAATTCAAAGTCTTGACTCCAAGGATAAATGTGCTCTGTATTTCTGACATATCTTGAGAGCAGACCATACCCTCTCAGGACTCAACTGTTCCCTTCCACGTGAAAAACAGTGTTCTATCAGAAAGTATGAAAAGAAACTCTGTTTCCTGATAGCTTAAGTCAGGTTTTTTCCACCCTGAGACCTCAGGGGAAAGACCAATGCTGCCTGCTTGGCAGTTCAATACACTCACACACCCTCTGGCCACTGACATCCCATCAGTTCCCTCAGAACTATCATTATCTTGTTGGGGAAAATCTTCACTTAAAGGTTCTGTTTTTCTACAGCTTGGTAAGACCCTGGGTAGATGACACATAGCCTATTGATGCTGGTTTCTCCATGCTGTAAAGGCCTCTGCCCTTTTCCTGTGCAAATCTTTCAGCCAATGAAGAGATTTTTACAGAATTAAGTAAAAGGACAGAAACTGGGAAGGGAGGGAAGGGAGGATCTCTGTGAGAAGAGATTTGTTTGCACACAGAGCTCTGGAGCCTGAGTCTAACTAGCCAGGTCTGACCCATAAAACAGTGGGCTCAACTCCTCCTCAAGTTCAACTACTCCTCTAGTTTAAAGATAGCAAGACTGGAGGAGAAACATGGGCCATGTACCTCAGACAACTATGTTTTACAGCCTGGAAGTAACCCACTGCTACCTGTCCATCCTTTTAACACTCCCTTATTTTGGGAAGTCTGGTGTTAAGTGATGTTTGCCTTGCAGTAATTTTTAATAGCAATCTCATAGATGAAAGAAGGGAAGGGATTCTTTATTACCTGTGTTTGCAGTAGTGGGTCTTAGTGTGCAATGTGTTACATAGAGCTTCCTCATCTAGCACTAAAAACAACTTGAGCAACGAAGTTTCCCTGTCTCCAGTGGGAAGAACACAGTTTCTCTTTCTATCCCCAAAAGAATTTTAGCATGACAAAATTTCCCCTTATAGCCCAAATTTTCCTTTGGTTTTCCTAGAGCTAAACCTTAGGGTTTATGAGTTCCAGCCATGTTACCTTGCTGTACTGTGTCACTTTGTGGCAGACCTCCGTGCTGGTACCCAGAAGCCCCACTCCAAGTGTATCCAGAATCATTCGCTTGCTCCTCTGAACAACCTGGTCTGTCAAGTGGTTTGCATTCAAACCATGAATAACACTCGCAAAATTTCCTGTAATTGTCTTTAAAGGAAAGAAAAAGAACTAGATATTTCATTAAATAAAAAACTTCCCCCCCCTTCTTCCTTTTTTTTTAGCTTTCAGTTTTGAGCTGCTGTTTAGCATGCTTACAGCTGTTGCATCAGCAAAACTAAAGTCTGAATCCTTCCCCTTTTAATTCCCATAAATGCCACAGTGATATTTATATTTTATTTATATTTTCATCAGTGTCTTTTTCTGTTCTGCATTTCTGCTGCCTTGTTCCTGACTTGAGCCCTTGAGGGTAAGCACTGCAGCTGATGTGACTTTGCAGGATGTCTGTATCTATACATTTAAATCTGTATCTATAAGCACACACAGGTGCACATGTATATGAAACTAATAGAAGCAAAAACTTCTGGCTTTACATAGCATCTTCTGATTGTTATTGAAATCAGAGGGCAAGTGGAATTTCAATGCAGTGCAGCCACTGTCACACAAGGACGCAGGATTTAACCTCCACAAGCAGCCGAATTACTATCCCAAGGTCTTGGTGAGCTTGGAGCTCAGTGGGAGATGGGACTTGGCAGCACTACCTTGCACCCACTGCTCCTGGCTCCCAGCTCTTATTGAATTCATGCTTAGCTGGATTCTCAGCTTTTCTCTGAGATAAGATTTCACCTCTCTGAAAAGCACTGGCTCCTTGTTCCTGTCTCCTGCTGATCTGGAAATTATATTTCTAATTTATTTTTTTGTTTTCCTATTGAGCATTTGAGCCATTTCCTTTTGAGCCATTATGCAAACACAGCCTGCTCCTGCTTGGCTGGTGGTGTTAGCTCCTGTTAATATCTCTATTAGAAACTAATCTAGAACTGCCCACCTCTGACCATTAGAAAACTTCCCCCTGAAGAGACATGCATTATTTACAACCAGTCTATACACACACTTACATTGGCATTCCTGAATATATCTTTTGTCCCTCTTTGGAATTTCTCTCCTATTTCCCCTCATCCTTACCATTCCTCTACTCCCCTTCACATAGCCACACAGAGTGATATTTCTTCTTGGCCTTCATTTTTCTAAGTTAAACAAACCAAACTGTGCTGCTCTCTCTTGTATAATGGAGGCTCACTCCTGCCATACCAATAACTTTTCATTGTGTTGTTCCAATTGGATTTCTCATTTCTGGCAATGGTGACCAGAATTGTGCCCATTATTTCAGCCAATTTCTCACTCAGCTTTTTATTAAGCATTAAGACTGTCTTTAGGGACACAAGTCATTTAAAGCAGCTGAACAAGATGTCTCATGGTGTGATGCTACTGAAACATACAGAGTGAAGATACAAAAGCTTAAAGAGAAAAAAGCATCTTACAGTGCCAAGAAACAAGACAGTACCTTTGCCCACATCTTGGTGTGTGGTCCCAGAGAGATGCAGCAAACAAGCGGTGTCCAGTGAGCAGGGTAAATCTCTCTTGCACTATTTATATGCATATGTCTGGGGTGGAGGAAGAAATATTTGGGCTTTTTTATTGCTCATCTTCTCCTGCTTATTTCC
The DNA here is from genome assembly GCF_003957555.1 of Calypte anna. NCBI lineage: Eukaryota > Metazoa > Chordata > Aves > Apodiformes > Trochilidae > Calypte > Calypte anna. The sequence goes on from NC_044244.1 coordinate 156,381,928, forward strand.
TCCTTTGCCTGGAACTGTTCCTTTTTGCTTCACTTTCAACTTTCCTCTGGCTAACAGTGCTATGAACTGCTGGGACATGTGTGGTAGGACTTTCCCAGTCACATTCACATGTCATGTAAGTTGATACATGTGATATTTTATTACCAGATAGAAACTGATGTATTGATTCCAGTGTCTTACTTCTGGTATCCCTTTTTCTTTTCCCCCCATTTTCACATGAAGGAAAACCTCAGAGGTAGCCTGGATGTGCTGGAGAATTATCTTTGGTGCTGATAAAATCCAGTCCGGTTAATGGAATTGCTTGCATTGACAAGGTTGGCAGTGGTTAGAAAGGTTAATAGAAGTTAATGCTATCAGGTTGTAAGCAGTAATTTTGTTAACTTTCACTTTTTTTCTTTCAGCTTCTTCTTCCCTCCAGAAAAAATGGAAGAAAATATCTACGGAGTGGTTGTGGTGGAAAGGGGCCTCCAGAGATCATCTGGTCAAACCCTCCTGCTCTAGCAGGGCCACCCAGAGCAGGTTACCCAGCACTGTGTCCAGTGACCACCAAAAAAATTACAGTTTAAATAAATGATACCAAAATCCTACGGTCAGTCCTCTTTTCAAAGCCCATCTCCTTTCAAAGTCCATCTTTTTCCCCTTTACCTTTGGGATATCATTTGTAATCCCGTTTTGTGTCTCATTTCTTTAGTGAGACTGAAATGAAATTCAGATCACAGAATCATAGAGTTTCTGAGGTTGGAAGGGATCTTTGATATCCCCATGATCTCTCTGTGCTTCTGGATGGCACAAAGGAGAAAAAACATCCACTCAATCAGTTAAGGGGAGTTTTCCCAACATAAGAAGAAATATGGGATCCTTTTCAATTTCCTCTGACAGCTCCAGTGGATGGAACAGAGAATACACCTGAAGAGCTGAAAAGTACGAGAAAAGTAAGTAGCAACATAATTCCTGATTAATATAAATTACTGCTATAATGACTGCTGTAATACCAGTGGCATTATACTGGAAAGCCCACAATCAGAATGGAGCAAAACCATCCCATAATCTTTCTTATCTCTAGAAGACACAGTGTAGTGTCAGCATTTAGGACAGCATCCTCAGCCTGCATCATGCCTCAAAACAAGGTCTCACAAGAGCTTACAGCTTACAATGTGCTATTTCTCTCCCAAGCACTTTGAAACACCTGTTACAGGAAAGATGTGCAGAGGTCCAGCTGCCCTTCATCCCACAGCAAGACTCTGAAGATGGGAGCCAGGATTTGTGATCTGCTTTGCAATGGGATGTGTGGTCATGTGCCACAAGCTGATCTCACACAGGCTGTCACTTCCTCCTGTAGCCTTGATTGCAGAATGGGTTGTCCCATGCATTGCAATAGTAACATCAGTACTGTTTAAGGATGTACTGACATATTATGAGAAAGTGACCTTTTTTTTTTTTTTTTTTTTTTTTTTTAAGAAAAGCAACAACAGTGAAATGGTAAATGCATGAAATTAAATTGCTTGGGAGACCAGTTTCCAAAACGTGGTCTGCAGGCTTCAGAGTCAAGTGTACAGGGAGGACTGGGGAGGAAAGGAAAGCAGTATGATTATCACTGCAGAGAGAAGGGGAACCTCCACAGGAGAATTTGTAGGGGCCTAAACAGAAGCAGGCTGAAAATGAGTGACTGAGGGTGTTTGGCACAGGCTGACCACCCTGACAAATGGAATCTGCTGCTTTCCCCTTCTTTGACACAATATGCATGGTTTAGCAATTTGGGCAGACAATTTGTTAACTAGCAAGCATGATGGAAAGACAAAATGTGTTAATCCAAATGCCATTCTCACCATTGTGTGCAGCTACAGTAATGAGCTGTGTTGATTACAGAATAAAGCTTTACAACCCAGTGCCCCACAGAGTCTGTTTTTTCCTGCTGTTATCACATTTTTAATCTGTTTTTTTCTTTCCTTTTGCCTCCTGTTATTTTAGGCTTACCTCTGCCCACACCTGCAAGCTGTATGTTTGCAATGTTTTTTAGCCTCAGCCTTATGCTCCTTTTGTCCTGAAGAAATATAGAAAAAAATATGATCTCCAAACTTCCTTTTCTCTAAGCCAGCATTTAAAAGGTAACTTTTTCCTTGGGCTGTGCTAAGAGGAGAAACTGGGGGGTAGGTGTCCATGTGCTTTGTTTGCAGATGCCCTGCTATTGCTGAGGTTCAGAAAACAAGTGCAGGACCTTCTCTTTTCCACTCTACTGGGATATTTTCAGTTCAGTAAAGAAGAGAGAATCTTAGTGAATGGTCTGGAATAGGTGGCTTGACCTAAATCCCATTAAGAGCCCTGTAGCCATAAAGCTTAGGATCCCATAATTGTTCACCATTACCATTACAGTCTCCTGTGCCTTTTTCCCTGAGCCTTCTTTCCTATATTCACCTCAACAGCAGTTACTGAGCCAGCCAGCAGTAACACACAGCAAATGTGATAGGCAATGACTGCACCACAAAATCTGTAACTCTGGAAATTTCTAGCCTACAGTAGTTCTCTTATTCGCTTGCTTGCACAACTACTGACAATGGCAGCACAACCTCTGAGAAGTTACAACATCCTTGTTTCCTTTTTTTAGGCTCCTCACAGCAAATCTTGGGAGTGTCAGGTCATATTCTGGTAAAGGTTGCTCTGAGTCAATGTGCTAGGTCATCCAAACTCAGCTCTCATTCTTTTATCCCTGGAGGACATTTGCTGTGAAGTCCTCCTCAAGGACTTCTAAGGCCTGAAGGATATAGAGCTCCTGGAATGTATCCAGAGGAGAGCCACTAAAATGATCAGAGGGCTGGAGCACCTCCCTATGAAGCCAGGCTAAAGAACTTGGGGTTGTTCAGCCTGAAGAAAAGGAAACTCTGACCTTATAGCAACCTTCCAATATCTGAATGGGGCCCACAGGAAAGCTGGGGTAGGGACTTTTACACAGGTGTGTAGTGAGAGGACAAGAGGAAATGGTTTAAAACTTGAAGAGGGGAGATTTAGGTTAGACATTAGGAAGAAATTCTTTCATTTGATGGTGGTGAGACACTGGCACAAGTTGCCCAAGGAAGCTGTGGCTGCCCCCTCTCTGGAAGTGTTCAAGGCCAGGTTGGATGGGGCCTTGAGCAACCTGGTCTGGTGGGAGGTGTTCCTGCCCATGCAGGGAGGGTGGAACTAAATGATCTCTAAGGTCCTTTTCAACCCAAACCGTTCCATGATTCTATGATTAAGAATGTAGATCAGCAAAAGGGCAAATGTTCAAGAGTTTGGGAGAGGGAGAAAGGGCTTGCAGGTCAGATGATGTTGGTCAGACTTCTGCATGCTCTCCATGTGTTCACAAAAAAGGTGGGAAAGAAGTCATGGTCTAGGGGCAGGAAGACTATTTATTTGTAGCTATTGTATAAAATGCAATAACATTTCATGCGATGCTGCTTCAGAGGTAAAGTGAGCTTCCTTTCTGACTCCAAGTGAAAAATATTGATAGGTCTATGGCCACTGTGATGCTACTCTCAGCATAGTGTGCAATTATTGGTTGGTATTGTACCCTTTTTCTACCTGGTCAAATTGTCCATCTGTCTGTCCTTCCTTCCATCCTTTCCTGTTTTCATAGGTTGGGTGGCAGCCTGCCTCACCTGAGACCAGTACAAGATGCCAGATTGCCATGACTTTATGAAGAAAGTCCACTGCAGTTTATATCAGTTTATATCCTAGGAGTTTTTTCAAACTGAAGCTGGAAAGTGGTGATCTTTGGTCAGACTGTATGTGACACATGCTGGAATGAAGTAATGATGGGGCTGGCAGTCAGTGATGGAGGTGACACTTGGAAAGTGGTGAGCTCTGTTCTCTCTCCTGCCCCTAAAGTCACCATCTCCATTAGGGTGGGTGCTTCTGGCAGGGGACCTGAAGCTTCAGGGGCATTCAAGAAAAAAAGTACAAGGCTGAGAAAGGAAGTTGAGTTGGAGAATCTGATTCTGAGTTGTAACAAAATTTTGGTCAGTGCCCAAGAAATGTATGGATATGCAAAGATAAGTCTCAGATGAACACTAGGCTCTCACAAGAGAGAGAGCAAACAGAGGTAAGTGGGGTTCTTTCCTCTATCTCATTACATTACAAGGAAGCCTGTAGTGGAGAGACCTGGCCAAAAGGTCTCCAGTTTGGATTATGTCCTAAATTGAAATTAATCATGATGAGCTGGCACATGAGCAATGACCACAGAGGGGAGGGTAGAGATCAGAATGACCTTCCTTAAAGTGAAAAACACAGAACAGGGTGACATACTTGTGTTTATTGATCCAGTTGTGGACACAATTATTACACAGGTAGGTAAAGTCACAGTAGGTAGGTAAGCACACACTTAAGCATGGAAAAATGGGCAGAAGAGCATATGAATACCAATGAATCTTATTTGATGACTTGCTTGCTCATAACCAAGTCTTAAAGTTTGAACAATCTTTAGATTAAAAAATATGTTAAACGCACCATGTATTTACAAGATACAGTAAAAAAATGGAGAGGATTCAGAGGAGCTTAAAACCAATAATAGACTTAGAAAGCATGGCCTGTGAAAGAGGCATAAGGAGATATATTTAGCCTATAAAAGAGTAGTTGTGCTGTTTCACAACACAGCTAATCCAGTCCAGCCACTGGCACTTTTCTGATGCCTTCCCTGAGGCTTGATTTGATGAACTAAGTCAGCTCAAACCTGAATTTAATAGAGAACTGAAAGTTTCTTCACTCCATCCTCTGAACTGATTCACCACAATCACTCAAGGGCTGCCTGAATGGGGAAAAAAGTAGGGTGGTTCACTCTGGGAGCAGCTAACCTTCAGACTGGCCTACCTTTAATGAGAAAGTGTGCCATATACAGGTACATGATACAGAGATACAATCTGTATCTTTTAGGAAGAAGACGATGTTGAGCAGCTTTGTTGTATTCACTGAGAAAGAAGACAAAGCGAAATATGGTAAGTATCTATCAAAGATTCTTGGTTTATATGAAAAAAACCCCACACAACCAAGAACAACCCTTTACAGCATGATGGGTACTGAAACATTAAACCACTTCACATAAGAATATTGTGGAATTTCCTTCACTGGAACCATTTACCAGTGTATTACACTGATGTCTGCCAGGCTTAGTGCAAGGTTTCTTATCCTGACTGTGAAGAGGTGGATTGGATGGTGGTCTCTTGAAATTAATTCCATCTGTCCCTTTTTCTCACTTTATGATTTACAAAGTTCACCCATCCTGCCTGAACCATCTCTAATTGAACTCAGTGCTACTTGGAAAAAAGGCTCTATCAAGAACAGTGTCAGATTCTAAGACTGCTCCTTGACTAATATTTTGTTGAGGACCAGAGAAGCATCTGTGAACTCACTGTCCATGGACACATTTTCGGACACACTGTTCATGATCTGCTCTGTATTCTGAAGAACTTCCTAGATTAGCATAACTGGTCCTTAAATATACCATGAAAATAAGCCCAGGAGAATAAGTCTGACTTCAGAGGTGGTTCCCAAGCTTATGATTCAGACCACAAATGTGACTGCAACACTTGCAAGTATTTGCTCAACCATGATGGAAATACAGCTGCATGTACTGGAAGTAAGGTTACCAACTGGGAAATGTGTGTGCTGAGATATACAATTTCACTAATATAGCAGAAGGAAAACAAACAATTTATTTTTGTTGAAGTATAAGTGATGTTGATATTCAAACTGCAGAACTGTGAGAGTGGAGTTAAAATGAAACAGATATGTGCTCTATCCAGGCCTTTTTTGTTTTGTTTTGTTTCTCTTTTTTGGAAAACTTTTTCAGAGATGGCAGGATGCAGAATCAATTAATCACATTTGGAAGATACTGACATGCATTTAACCTTCTGTCTCTCACTAGTCAGTAAGTGCTGTTACTAAATATGTTCTCTAGGGAAGTATTTTGTGGACAAACTAAGTAGCACAGCTTTTCAATACAAAACTCTCTACTCCCTTTACTATAGGGAAGTTCTGGGAAAAGCCTCATAGGAAGAACAGACAAAAGAAAGAAAAAAATTACAGGCATTTATTAAGAAAATATACCACTTCATTTAATTAATAAAACTTCATTATCTAAGAAACTTAAAAAACTAGACAAAACAGTTCAAATGCAGGAAGTCTGTGAATTCATTTAGATTTCACATGCGAGGCATCAAGCTAAGAAACATGCTTTAGGAAGCATTTTTTCAAGGCCTTGGAAGTCTTGGTAAATGGAGAGGATCAATAACAATTTAGGGAGAGCCTTTAAGCTCTTCAAAGAAATCTGAGCACAGAACTTGCCATGTAATCCCGTCCACCCTGCTGATGCTGTGCAGCCTCATGTGGGAACCACCACTAGGGGACATAAAGCTGCCATCTTCTGTTTGAGGAGCAGGCAGCTTTCTTCTTTGGCAAGGACTGCTACCTTTGAAGCTGGGATCTGCTTGTTCTAAAGGGACTGATTAAAGAGAGAGAGGAAACTTCAAAAGAGTTCACTTCCTCTGTGAGCTAACTAGTCAGAAGGCTGCATTGACAGCCTCTTATGACATGTACCATGATTTATTTTTCAGCTTGTTCCTCATTCTGCATCTTCTTTCCATCTGCGTGTGAGAATGTTGAAGTCTGCAGACACATCATAAATTAATCGTTTTCTGTGCCTTCTATAGGACCCACTGTGCTTCATGTACTTTTTGCTCTGAAGTTTTGTTGTTGGTCACATATTTCTAGAGCCCCTGTGATCCTGATTCAGCACTGTGACACGCAGGTGTGACTGCCTGATTGAAGAGAGGTGTATTTCTATCATAGGGATCATTCAATGGGAAGGGCAGCAATAGCTCATAGATGGATTAGGGAAGAGCAAGATGCTAACAAAATCCTGAAGATGGGTCTGCAACTCATACAGGCCTCTGTGTGTGTCTTCATTTAATTAAATTTCACTCAAGACTTTCTCAGTCCCTGGCTGTGACCCTTGGGTTAACATACTCCGCTCATTTCCTTCTACCACTTCTGTCTGCCCTTGTGGAAGAAATAACTTCCTCAGCTGATTCGCAAAAATACCACTTCTCAACCAAACCTCTTCTTCTGAAAAACACATTGCATAAGACACCCTTACTTACAAGAATTAAATGCCAGGGGGGAACTTCCCAGTGTCTCCAGTTTGACGAGTATACCTTTTCAGGGTGTATAGAATCATAGAATCATAGAATTGGCTGAGTTGGAAGGGACCTCAGAGATCATTGAGTCCAACCCTTGATCCACTACCGCTGCAGTTACCAGACCATGGCACTGAGTGCCACATCCACATCCAGTCTCTTTTTAAATATCTCCAGGGATGGAGAATCCACCACTTCAGTGGGCAGCCCATTCCAATGCCTGATCACTCTCTGTAAAGAAATTCTTTCTAATATCTAACCTAAACTTCCCCTAGCACAACTTAAGACCATGCCCTCTTGTCTTGTTGAAAGTCGTCTGGCAAAAGAGACCAACCCCCCCCTGGCTACACCCTCCTTTCAGGGAGTTGTAGAGAGCGATGAGGTCTCCCCTGAGCTGCCTCTTCTTCAGGCTGAACACCCCCAGCTCCTTCAGCCTCTCCTCATAGGGTCTGTGCTTGAGTACTGGACACAGTACTCGAGGTGTGGCCTCACCAGGGCTGAGTACAGGGGCAGAATCACTTCCTTGGACCTGCTGGCCACATTATTCCTGATACAGGCCAGGATGCCATTGGCCTTCTTGGCCACCTGGGCACACTGCTGGCTCATGTTCAGCTTCCTGTCAATCCAGACTCCCAGGTCCCTTTCTGCCTGGCTGCTCTCAGCCACTCTGTCCCCAGCCTGTAGCGCTGCATGGGGTTGTTGTGGCCAAAGTGCAGGACCCGGCACTTGGCCATGTTAAACCTCATCCCATTGGAATCAGCCCAACTCTCCAGTCTGTCCAGGTCCCTCTGCAGAGCCCTCCTGCCTTCCAGCTGATCCACACTCCCCCCCAGCTTAGTGTCATCTGCAAATTTGCTGATGATGGACTCAATCCCCTCATCTAAATCATCAATAAAGATATTGAACAGAACTGAGCCCAACCAGGGATTTTCTTTATTTTGTTGAGACTGCACCAAATATAGAGTCCATCAGGTTACTTAGATGTCCCATTTGAGGAGTCCTAACTAAAGATAAAAACAGATCTATATTTATATAATAAAGAAGCTGACAGAAATGCTTTAATGATTGTTCAGGCCTCTAGTTTTAGCATGCCTTGAAACCGCTGATCTCAGTGATTCACATCTCACCCTTTCCAAGAAAAATATTTTAATTCACTTATTTTCTCAGTTTATACTTCTGTCTTTCATCTTACTGTCTTGGAGCTCCAGAGTCCTAATTCATCCTTCACTTGAGTACTCTGGGTCTAACAGAGGCCACACAGATGACATTTCTTGGCTTGACTAGTTCTGCTTTTGTCACAGTCATTTACAATACATGCAAAAAAGGAGAGGATGACCATGCTTGATGTACCTCATCACACTCATGATGAAGGCCAAGTCTTGTGGCTTATTCCTGCTTTGTGTTTCCAGCAAGCCATTCCTTTCCTCATCCCTGTCAAGCAAGTTACAGCAGCTGCTGTCACACTGTCCCTGCTCCCCTCCTTCTCCAGTCCAGCCCCCAAACTCCTGTTTGGAGTCAGATGTTCTGTTTGGCATGTCTGTTCTGATAAGCCAAAGTGTGAAGTGGTCAGCTCTGGTTTTAGACCTCTAATTATCTACATGGCTTAAGCTTCAATCTTGTGTTTTGTTTCTGTATTGGATTGCTTCAGTTAGCTTTATCTGCAAGACAACCTAATGGCTCCTAAGCCATTAGCAAAGCAGACATGAGCCAGCCAGCCTCACTTGACCTCAGACTCATGGACTGAAAACAGTCTGTAGACCTGGAGAAGTCAAAGGCATGGCCAGGCATCCTATCTACAGCCTCCCTGACTGTCTTCTGGTAGTGAAGCCCTACCCTTACTGCATTGGAAGTGCTTGCTCCTGTAAACGATGCTGCTGTACTTACTACTGCAAAAAAAGATGAAATAAAAGTGATTGCTAATTAATCATGTGATTCTGGAACATTTTTTTTTGCTCACACAACAGTGGCACCATTTTATTTTTAATGTTTAGGAATAAATAGCAACTATGCCTGCCAGCAAAAGTTCTAACAGCATCAGTAAAGAAATACAGTCGATTGGCTTAAACTGATTGGTTTAAAGCTGTCCCTAATCAGTGCAGAGTGACTGGACTATATCAACTTTAAAGGTCCCTTACAACCCAGTGCATTCCATGATTCTATGGTTCATCCCTTAGGACCCCACAGCAGCCGCCTCCCTCATGCCCAGCACCATCTGCTCTGCAGGAACAAGCAGGAGCGCATGCCCGTCTGCTCCCTCGAGGTGCTGCTCCGAGTCGGCCAGAGCACTGGGGATGCTGCCTGTGCTCCCTCTGGGCAGCAGTGGCCAAAGCCTCCGCCTCAGCCACAGCCCTTGGCATTTCAGGACTTCCTCCGCGACATCCCCTCCAAGCTCCTCCAGGAAGAGCTCTACGAGGAATGGATGAGAGCCCTGCAGAAGACCAGCAGGCAGGAGGGGCTGGCAGCACTGAAGGAGTGAGTGTGGCGAGCAGCCTGCCTGCTCCCTCCACAGGGACTGCAGAGCCAGGGACTTGCCTGGAGAGTGATGGCCTCGTGGCCAAAGCTGTGTTTTCTGTCAGCCACCTCTTGTCTTGCTGCTGTGGGATGGGGGTGGGGGGAAGGAGCATAGGGCACAGGGAAGCCTTTCTCTCCTTGCATCTCTTCCCAGAGGCAGTGGGGCTGTTCCAGGCAGGGAATGTTGGCAGAAGAGCAGGGAGGGCTATCTCAGCAGAGGTGGCCTCTCTGCTGTAGCCCATGTCTCACCAGGGAGCCTTCCCTAGGCTGCACGTGGCTGAGATGAGGCTGGGAGAGTTGTGTGGCTGCCACAGCTTTGGTAATGTGTTCCTGCTCCCTCAGGGTGGCCAGCAAGTTGCCTGAGGCCAACCTCCAGCTCCTCAGGAGCTTGCTGGCCCTGCTTGGAGACATCAGCAGGCATGCAGACACCACCAGCATGACTGCTGGCCACCTGGCCATCTGCCTGGGGCCAAGCCTCCTCAGCCCACCCCAGGAGCAGACCCTTCCCCTGGATGTGCTGCTGCAGGTGACAGGGAAGGTACGTTGTGTTCCCCAGGCAGCCACAGGCTTCTGGGCACACCTGAGCTTGGCTGCTCAGAGGCACCTGGTTGCCTCCTCTCTTCAGGAAAGGCTGTGTTGGAGCTGCTGCTCAGAGCAGCCCCACAGCTGCAGCTTTGTGTTTAGAAGCCTGGTGAGGAGGGCTAGGAACGGCATTTGCTCTGTTTTCAGACAGATCCTGGAAACCTGGAAACCACTGTTTTTTTCCATGCAGGTGATGCAGCTGGTGGAGTTCCTCATTGACAACCACAGGGAACTCTTTGAGGAGGAGGCTGCTGCACCGGAGGCAGAAGGAGAAACATCAGAGGTATGTGAGGTTCCCAAACAGCATGACAGGAAAAGCCTCCACCCTCAGCAAGTGGGCCTGCTGCCCCAGGGACAAGCGAGGACATCCAGCAGCCTGCAGCTCTGCACAAGTGCAGGTTGATAAGGCTGATGCATGTTGGCCATCACACTTGGTGGGGTGATCCCACTGGAACTGACTCGGCTGCACTGAGGGATCTGTTGGATGTGTTAGGCTGCAGTTAGACAAGTAGATCCTTGCCACCTGTTAGCTTCAGCAATTCCATTGCAGGCATCTCTAGTTGCACTGGAAAGAGAATGTGTATTTGGCACGCTGAAACATGGATCCAGTGTATCTCCAAGCTGAGGCAATCTGAATAAAGTTTATTAACTCAAAACCTAGATTTTATAGCTGAGCCTCCTCCGCCCCCCAATATGCCTCCCTCCCGAATGTTCTCTTGTATTCTTCCACAGCCTCCTTGTAACTTTCCAGCTCCTTCTGTGCAGGCAAAGTTAGTGTTCTTAGGAGCACAAAGCACATCTTTGTGTGCTCTTTGTGTGCTCTGAGCTCCTTATCAAGCACAGCTCAGCTCTGCTCCCACAGCTTGTTAGGAATCAAAGGATCATTGCTTTTGCTCCAAGGACTTTGCAGAATTGCCATTCTGATAACATCTTTATCACTTTCCACATCTCTCCCTTCTTTGCTTTGCAAGCATGTCAGAATAACCTCCTTAAGGGCTCGGGTGGTAAGAATTTGCTTAAGTTTATACATGGAGTACAAACTAAAAGATATAGAAAAATCAATAAACCAAACCTCCCAACGCAGTGATTCCCCTCAGCAACCCTGCAAAAGGGCTCCAACCATTTTCAACCTCAAGTTTTTGGGTGAGGTCCTTCAAGTTTGAACGCTTTTATGATCAGAGAGGGTCACACAACACAAGCCATCAAAATCCTCACAGCCATGTTCCTGAGCAAGGAATAAAAAATAAATGGCTGCTCAATTTTTGTGTAAAAGTAGCATGTTTTACTGAATCTGTATCAAGCAACAAAGCAGAAAGTGTGTTAGATGTTGCATTATTTTGTTTGGCAAGCCAACAGTTGTTAGTGCTTGTGCGACAGCAACTCCAGGAATAAAAAATGAAGCAGCAGTAACTTCAGTAGCGTTCCAAAAGGTAACTGTATCCTTACAGTCAGCCTCAAAAATGCGTATAGACTGCTTTGCCCCGCGGAAATGGTGAATTTGTGTATAACGGAAAAGCAGAGAAATATCTGCTGCTAATAGAATCAAACAACCTAATCTGCAAGGTCCTCCTCTCTGATGAGAAGGAATATAAGGCCACACATGGTCACTGCAGATCAGAACAATACTTCTAGGTAAAGCAATAGGAGTGTTAAAAGAGTGAGAAATTTTAGCCCAACTGTATTTACACCATGCAGTTGCATTTCTATATACAAGCAGTGATGAATTAACATTCTGAACTAAGGATTGATTTTTGCCTGCACAATTAAAAAACAATCAATAATACATACATTTAAACCTAATAAAACAGTTTCCTGGGGCTCCATTGTGATAAAAGGCAGATGGGATGCCTTTCTATCCCAGGTGTCAGTAGGTTTACTATGTTCAAAAGGGAAGAGGGACTGGTGCTGGGGCACAGCCCAATTGTCTATGGGAAGGCCCACCAAACATGTACTGAAAGGGTTTGCTGGTGTGGCCACCAAAAGGCACAAAAAATCCTGGCCTATTACATTGGTCCAGGCTACCCAAACATTCTCCTTGGGGTGCACAGAAAGACAAAAGAATGTTAGTCCTTCTGCTGGGAGAGCAGTGATAATGACAAGATAGGAGGTCACGCTGGTCTCACATATCTTGCTTGAATCCAGTTAGGTCCAGAATCTGTGGAAACACAAGCATACCCTCGCCCCCAGGCTATTAAAGGGAATGGGCCTTCCCATAAATGAGTATTAAGGTCCTGAATTTTAACATAAGCTTTCCCTTGCTGTATACTTAGCATCTTTCTAAAGTGTTTTTCTGTTGGGGTCACATAATTTTCTGTTTGGTTTAAAAAGTTTAAGACATAGAGAGCTTTTTGTAAGCGTTCCTGGGGGGGAATATCCCAGGCTTCCCCTTTTTTGTTTTGTTAATATGGCTTTTAAAGTATCATGTGCTCATTCATTAATGGCTTGCCAGTCAGGTAGTGACAGAATCCAGTGACATGTGTGATACCCCATTGATGAAAAAATTCAAGAGCAGAATTTTGACTTTTATGCTGGCCCATTGTCCGTTTTGACTTGTGCTGGAACACCAAGAACTGCAAATGAGGCTAAAAAATGTCTTTTAACATCATGAGATTTTTCACCAGTATGAGCAGACACAAAGATACAGGGTAAAAAAGTGTCAATAAACATGAACATATTTTAGATAGCCGAAGTCCCTAATGTGTGTGGCATCTCTTTGCCAGATCTGTAAGGGACTTAAATCTCACAGATTAGTGCCTAAATGTGGTAAAGGCAGCAAAAGCTGACAACCAGGACATGCAGCAATAATTTGACGTGCCTGCTCCTGAGTGAGACAAAAAGAGCATTTAAGCACATGGGTACTCTGATGATAAAACTCATGTGACAAGTGTGCTTGTTGAAATAAATCTGGCACCCGAACCATAGCTACTAAAAGCTCAGCAATCTTATTGCCTTCTACTACAGGGCCGGGAAGGTTAGTATGAGAATGGGCATGAATCACAAAATAAGGAGCAGTGCAATGATTTAACAAATACTGAAGCTTCTTTAGCAAGGCAAAAGACGGGGATTAGCAATCTCCCTTAGATAAGCACCTTCCAGCCTAGTGACAATACCTGCTATGTAGGCAGAGTTAGGGACAATATTAATAGCTTGAGAAAAACATCTGAAACATCTCACGACTGCTGCTGGCTCTGCTCTCTGGGGGGAGCCAGGCACTGTTTGAATATCATTTTGCCAATGCCCCTGCTTGTCCCTCCAAACAATGACTGATTTTCCAGTTTGGCCTGACCCATCTGTAAATAAATTTAAGGCCTGTCATAGTGGAACAGAGCTGACGTTAAGATCTAAGGCAGGCCCTAAGTCAACCAGGGATTAAAAAAACCAGTGAAGAGAGAAATTATTACTTAGGCACCCATTAAAATCAGCCAGGGATGGTTGTAAGAGCCAATTGATTTGTTGCTGTGTAAAAGGTAGAAAAATAGTGGCAGGGTCACAACGCATCAAAAATAGTAAACGGGAGTGACTTTGCTCTATCACCATGGCTATGAGCTCCTGTCTAGTGACAGCAGTCTTTGCAAACTGATGGGATAAAAAGACCCCTGCCAGAACAATTAAGGGGGTTTTATTCCCATTGTAGTCTCTGAAGGTCATTGAGAGTTCGCATGCTTGCTGCAAGCTTTATTTTTTGCAGACCATTTTTTTTATTTTATTTTGTATCCTTCAACCAAGATACTGCCATGGAGCCATGTTTCAAATTTTTTCAGGTGCGACATAAAGTCCTGCTGTTTGTATGTTTGTAACAACTGCTGTAAGAGCATCATCTACTTGTTTTTGCTTTTTTGCTGCTATCAAAATATCGTCCATATAATAATAAATGACTGTACTTGGAAACTGGTCTTGTACCTTGGCAACAAACCATTGACAGATGGTGGGACTGTTATGCATGCCTTGAGGCAGGACCGTCCAGTGATATTGATCATGAGGGGCTGAGGCATTTATGGAGGGAACAGAAAAGGTAAAATGTGGAGCATCCTGAGAATTCAAGGGTATTTATTGTAAAGAAGCACTCTTGTAGGTCTATGATTAATAGTGACCAGTCCTGCGGTATCATTGCTGGGGAGGGTACACCAGGTTGCAGCACCTCATGGGTTCTATTACCGCAGGGCAGATCCTGTAAGAGCCTCCACTTCCCACTTTTTCTTTTTGAATCACAAATATTGGGGTATTCCAGGGGCTTGTGGAGAGGACGACATGACCTGCATGCAGTTGTTCAGAAACCAGGGTTGGGAGATGACGCAGCTTCTCCTTTGACAGGGGCCACTGATCACCCAAACCGGGGTCGTCCACCCAAGGGCCGGAGCGTGCGTGCTGCGTGCCAGCAGCCCCTATTAAAAACCCGCCCCCAGTTTCAAACCCCATTGCGCAAGACAGTCTCTGCCCCATAAAGTAGAAGGCAAAGGCAAAACAAACGTCCTGATTGTAGCCAGGTCCATAAATCAAAAGTCCATAAATCAAAAGCAGAGCTTTGCTTTCTCGAGGGGCCGTGGCGCCACAGAACCACCACCCCCCCCCCAGGGCCGCACCAGGCGCCCGCTGAGCTGAGGCGACTACGGTGCCGTCCGCACCACTACGGGGAATACCCATAAGAGACGCCGTACCGTGAGTCAGAGAATGGCGCAATTTACGTTGCAGCAGCGGCCTCAGGTGGTGTGATCGTTAGGAGCAGGACATCTTGAGGCATTCCAGTGGAACCAAAGCTGGCTTCTCTCCGGATTTTAGAGTCCGTTCTACAATACATGAGCTGGGCGATCTTTTCGCCTGCTGGTACAGTACGAGGAGGACTATGGGTCCAGAGCATTATCTGTATTTCACAGGTTAAACCAGAATCAATCAGTCCTGGAAGCACAGAGGGCTTGCCTAGTAACAGAGTTACAGACCCATCAACAGAGATCTCCCTCATGCCGTTCCTCAAAGGTCCACAAATGCCAGCAGGGACAGTCTGTACTCTGGTGTTACTAAGTTGGATTGTGTGAGAGGCAGCCAGGTCCAGCCCTGCACTCCTGGTTCTGCTGGCACACAATCAGCTTCCACTGCCAGCGCCTCTTGAGGGGCTGCTCGTGTCATTGCCCCCCATCTGCTCTTCCCCTGGTTTCGATGAAGAGGGAGGGGGCATCCGTCCTTATCAAACTTTGAGCGGCAGACACTGGCAAATGCTTTCCTTTTCTGCAACGGGGCATATGCCAGGCTCTTTTTTTGTTTTGTTAGCCTGTGAAAACGGATTTTTTTGTCTAAAATGAAATGACCCTGTTTTCTACGGGAATAACAGGGACCCTGTTGCAAGTTTAGAGCCGCAAAAGCCTCAGCGAGCAGAGTTGTGGTGTGCGAAATGGACCCGACATTCTGGCAGGCCTTCATCATTTCAGTGATAGTAGGATTCTGGCCTTGCAAGGGGCTTAATATTTTCTGACAATCAACATTAGCATTTTCAACTGCGAGCTGTTTAAACAGTATATCACGGGCCTCTGTGTTACGCAATTGTATCTCAAACCCCTCTTTCAAATGGTCTAAGAATTCCGTGTAAAGTTCAGTCGCCCCCTGCCTTATATTAAGGAAAGAAATGAGTGGAGATCTCTCCTCTGGAAACCTTCAGGGCTAGTCTGGTGAGCTGAGCAAGCCCCTCAGGTGGGATGGTGGCTTGTGCCAAGGGCGCTAGAAAGCGTCCCTCACCTGTTAAGGCCGTTCCATGACAAAGATCATAAACTGCGTAGAGGTCATGGTAATATGGGTGAGAGTTCTCCAGTCATAAGGAGTAAGAAAACAGGAGTCTGCAATTTCCTCCAGCAGACCGATTGTAAAAGGAGCAGACAAGCCGTTCTCTTTAACTGCTCTGTGCAGCTCTTTTATGGCCTTGTAACTGAGAGGCTTCCACTTAGGATTTTGCTGATTGGGGCTATATATCACAGGAATGGTTTGCAGTTTGACTAAATCCCCCATGTCTTGGGCTTTCTGCCATACCACAGCCCAGCGATCACAGGGATCAGGGGAAAAGAGCTCCGCCTCCTGCTTTGGGTCTGTCCCTCGTGGAGCAAAAGGATCATCAAAATGCTCTTAGGGCATCTCCAGTGGATCTAACACCACTGTGCCAAAGACAGGGATAAGCTGATCCCACACCTGGTCAGGGTCGGCGGGATTGGTGTCACACTTCAAGGCTGCAGTCTCATCAGACTGTGGCAACTGGGCTGCTTCTGATACCGCGGAGCAGTCGGTTAGGAGGCTTAGAGCCCACGTAGCTTTTTAAGGCTTCATAGAGTGTTCTCCAGGGTCCCAGCAACGTATTAGCAGTTTTGTCATACCACGTTGCTAGATCCTACAATCGGACCCTGATTTTGTCCCAATTCTCTGGATTGTATATGTTCTGTGTGTTCAAGGAAGGCTCCTGTTCCTTGGCCCATAAAAGCAAATGCTTCAAGTCTCTGCTGTCTAAATCCCTTGTTTTCCCAATATATGTCCAAGCACAGTTAAAACATTGTTCTGTTCCCTTGTAATATAACTCCCCATTTTTGTTCTCAGCTGCTTGCCTCCTCTCCTGCAGTGAGGCAGTTGATAGTGTTCACCAAAATTTTCTCTCTCTCACAGATCCCTTAAGTTCAGCCAAGATTTGACGCTGGTATGGATGATAAGCTGCTTTATTCTTGTCTGCTTTGTTCAAGTCCTGATTTGGGTGACATTTGTGGCGCGATGAAACACGGACCCAGTGTATCTCCAAACTGAGACAATCTGAATCAAAGTTTATCAAATCACAAGCTGCATTTTATAGCTGAGCGTCCCCCCCACTCCCTACCCCAGGGTCCCCCTCCCAAATGTTCTCTTGTATTCTTCCACAGCCTTCTTGTAACTTTCCATCTCCTTCTGTGCAGGCAAAGTTAGTGCTCTTGTCAGCACAAAGCACATCTGCTCTACTTATCAAGCACAGCTCCGCTCCTCTCCCACAGCTTGTTAGGAATCAAAGGATATATAACATTGGTTATATATATATATATTTAATGTTTTTTTCTACTCGCAGCAGTCAAGCTAAATTACCTAGATTTGTATTTTTTGGATTTTAATATTAAGAAGCATCTTTTGTTTCCAGGGGAAGGTCCCACTGTTTCCAAAAAGGGTGGATTTTTACTCCAACAGGTTTCCCCAGTGTTCTCCTTTCTGTGTGATTCAGTGAGTTTCAACAGAACTTATATAAGCAGCCAGCAGCCTACTACTTTTTGTGACTGAGGAAGTTCGGTTTTCTCTTTCTTATGTATCTTGGGTCCTGCTGGCAATACTTGGTAGGCCTTTGACCCCACAAAACCTTTCCAAACATGACATCCAAAACCCAATATAAATTTCTAAAAGTATTTAAAAATATTATCTGTTGGGTCGCATCAGATGAAGCCAGCACTCAGCCAATGCAAAGCTCATTCTGGTAGGCAGGTAACAGAAAACACTGGAAGGTGACTGTGTTATCTGAAGGAGCTATGGTTCGAAAATCTCAGAGTACTGCACAGTCAAAGAAATTCAGCTCCACATTTCTTGCCATAAACCTTAGCCTGTCCATTCAGCCATATTTAACACTTAAGGCCCTTCATGGGGGTCATGCCTTATGAGGTATTCTGTAGCTGTCTTACACATTCTATGTATAAATAGTTAACTGTCTCCAACACAAAAATGAATAAAACATTTATGACTGTGAGACACAATCCAGTGTCAGAAAGTAAAAATAACTGATAAATTTACCCATTATTACATCCCCAGATGAAATCCCATTCTCCTCACTGGAGAAAATCATAGACAAATAAAAAGAGAAAGGAAATGAAAAAGAAACTAGATGAATTGAAAAAAAATAGGGGAAAAAAAAGCAGTTAAAGGAGGAAGTTAAAATAACCAAAGCCTTGCAGACAGCCAAAGTATTCTCACTTGCATAAATCATCAGGGAGATGCTCAGAGAAGATAATTCTTCTGAAGAGATCTTGCTTCAAACCAGACATTATTTTAAGCCCAGAAAAAGAGAGCTGTCTCAGAGACAAGCACTGCAAGCTGGGTCTTTGCCCAAGATTGTTGAACAGTCTGTATGAACAGTTCCTTCCCAGGAGAAGGTTCCTTCGTTGCTTTTTGAAGGTCCCAGCAGCTGCAGGGGAGAAGCAATATAGAAAATATGGTAATTTTCATTAGTAAGTAAAGGAAAACTGCAAGCATTTTGGAAATGAGAATGTAGTGTGGAATTTGATTGACAAAGGGATGCTCCAGTTCCTTTTCAACACAAAGATATCCTACCATCTCAAACAAGAGCAAGTCCTAAGTAAGCAGGTATTTTTAAGGTGGAAAAAAGCAGATGTAACGAAATGGAGAAAAATAAATAAATTTAAAAAACACTGTTTCTAAAAAAAGACTATTTTTTAGGTCCAGTATAGACCCTTAACATATACTTCTGCAGTAATAGCTTGGAGAACAAGAGGGAGATGGCCTCAAGTTATGCAACAGGTTTTTTTGATCTGCTCCTTGGAAACATTTTTTCACCAACAGACTTTTCACAAAAAGTCTTCCCAAGCAGGTGCTGGAGTTGTCCTTGGAGTTATTTGAAATGCGTGTCCCTGGTGCTCAGGGATATGGGTTAGTGGTAGACTGGGCACTGGGCTGGGTTAAGCCAGTTGGACTTGATGATCCTCAAAGTCTTTTTCCAGCCAACATGGTTTTAAAGCTGATCGGTTTAAAGCTGTCCCTGATCAGTGCAGGGTGACTGGACTACGTCACCTTTAAAGGTCCCTTCCAACCCAGTGCGTTCCATGGTTCCACGGTTCCATGGTTCTGTTTTCCAAGGGCTCTGTTGCGCCATTGGGGTCCCAGTGGTGACACCCCTGGCAACGGGCACAGTGCCTGCAGAGAGAGTGTTGTGCAGGCAGGGAGCAGCACTGGTGAGAGCCACGCTCTAGCCCCGCAGCTCTCTGGCATTGCGACGCCCTTGGCAGCCTCGCTTGGGCCATTGGGCACTGCCCTCAGCCACACAGTGTGTCCCAGGCGAGGCTTTTCCCAGCGTGTTTAGGATGGGACAACTGAACTGCAGCCATGGCTCCAGGTAGGCTCCCCCTGTGACCCGGGAACATGCCGGCACAGCCCTTGGGGCCCCGCAGCAGCCGCCTCCCTCACGCCCGACACCGTCTGCTCTGCAGGAGCAAGCGGGAGCGCGTGCCCATCCGCTCCCTCGAGGTGCTGCTCCGACAGCGCGTGAGGGTGACCTGGGGCCGTGAGACGAGGGAAAGGGACCTCTTCCTCTTGAGCGATGTTTTGGTCATCGCCAAGCCCAAGTAAGGCTCCTGGAGCCCATCTGCCTTTGCTCCCAAGCCCTGCTCCTGGCACAGGGCACAAGGGCAGGGACAGCCAAGGAGCAGCCCCGGGCCCCTGGCACCCTACTGGGGGATGCGCTCATGGCCATGCCCGTAGCAGGAGGATGCCAGAGGGGAGTCCCCGGGCTGGGCTGCCTCTGGGTCACTGCTTGTCACTCTTCTTTGCAGACGTGGCGGAGCCCCGCGCCCCAAGCTTGTCCTGGCCCTGGACCAGCTCCAGGTGCTGTGTGGCAGCACAGGGGCAGCCGGGGACGGAGCTCAAGAGGAAGAAGGGAAGAACACCAACTCCCTTGTCCTCACCTGGTCCCATGGCTCCTGCATCGTCACCTTCCCGTGAGTCTGGCTGACATGTCCTGCCCCACGGGGCTTTGTCCTGCCTCTGTGGCCTTCCCCACGGGATAGGGCACCCGCCCCTGCCCCCAGCCTGCAGGTGCAGTGGGACACTGGGGCTGTTTCTTTCTGCAGCTCCTGGATGCTGAAGGAACTCTGGGTCAGCGCCTTCCTTGGGTAAGCTCTGCCTGGCAGCGAAGCCTTGGGTGGACGTGGTCACGTCCTGAGAGGAAAGCTCCACCTGCAGCTGTACAAAAGACTGCTCCTTGCTCTGGGGATACATGCCCTCATGCCTGTGGGCAGCTCTTGAGTGGGCAGAGTTGGCTGAGCTGCTTCACGTGGCTGTGGGACTCCAGCTTACTCCCATCCCTGTCCTCACCACTGCCACTGCTCTGTGCTGCACTTCTGAGTGCCATCTCTCTGCTTCTTGGGAGTGCTCCCTGGGCTGGCAGGACAGGGAAATGGTGTGTCTCACACATCTCTTGGTCTGCCTCTTGCCCACGCACAGTATACCAGAAGAAGGAGAGGGACCCAAGGTGACCCAGCTGCCCTCCATCAACCTCCTGCTGAAGGTGCTGAGTGGCCTCAACGCTGTGAGTGTCCCTCCTGTCTCCCGTCTCTCCCCAGGAACTGCTCCATCCCCCGCCAGAGCTCTGGTTGCATTGCTTCTCACCTTCTGCTCTCTTCCCCTTGCCCAGGAGAAGACACTCAACACCAGCAGGCTGGAGAGGCTGCTGGAGGAGCAGGCAAAGGTCCGGATGGGTTGGGGAGGGATGTCAGCTGTCCCCACCTCTCTCCCACACAGGGCCAGGGACTGATGAAGTTCCCTGATGGCCCTTTCTGCTCTGGGGCTGCTCAGTGAGCACAGCACATTTCTTGCAGGCTGGTACAGAGCAGCAGCCACCTCCCATCCCCTCTGGCAGTGGAGGGAAAGACGATCATGTGGCTGGTGAGTTTGGAGCAGACAGACACAGGGTGGCCCTTCTCTCCACGGCCCCATCCCCACGGCCCTGCAGCAGCAGCAGAGAGCTGCCCAGCCATGCCCCTTCTTCCCAAACGTTGCCTCTCCCCTGCCCTTGGTGGGGTGTGGGAGGAGAGCGCTGCGAGGGGCTCTGGGATCAGCAGTTCCCAGTGCTTCTCCTCCAGGGCTCTTTGCTCTCTTTCCCTTGGCAGCAGGCGGGAGCCGGAGGAGGAGGTGGGGGCTGCCCCGGCTCTTTGGGCGGCGAGGGACCTCGGCCGCTGCAGAGGCGCCCAAAGACAGCAGTGCCTGCCTGGCAGCCCCAGGCTGGGGCTCTGGCAGCAGTGCTGCTCTCTTTGGGCAGCCCTTGGCAGCTCTCTGCAGCCAGGACGGCACGCTGCCCCAGCCCATCCAGGTGAGCAAACCTGGCCAGAGGATCCCCATCCATCCCTCTGGCTCCTCTGCAGAGGTGGTGTCCCCAGCAGAGTGTACCAAGATTTCTCCTGCCCACGGTCCCCCCTCCAGCCATCTCTCCCTCTTAACCCAATGCAACCCAGCCAGATCTGCCCAGCTCTCTTCTCTTCTCTCCCCTGCTGCAGGACCTGCTGGCGCTCCTGCACCAGCAAGGGCCATCCACGGAGGGGATCTTCCGGCTGGCGGCCGAAAAGCGTGCCTGCCGCCAGCTGAGAAAGGCCCTCAACAGCGGAGCAGAAGTCCCCCTTGGGAGCCATCCTGTGCACCTGCTGGCTGCCATCTTGAAGGTGAGCACTGCTGAGATGGAGCCCAGCAGCTCCTGGCTCTTTGGCTGCTGATGGGCACCTGCCAGAGCTGCAGCCCAAAGCTGGGAGCCTGCTCCGAGTCGGCCAGAGAACTGGGGATGCCGCCTGTGCTCCCTCCGGGCAGCGATGGCCAAAGCCTCCGCCTCAGCCACAGCCCTTGGCATTGCAGGACTTCCTCCGCAACATCCCCTCCAAGCTCCTTCAGGAAGAGCTCTACGAGGAGTGGATGAGAGCCCTGCAGAAGACCAGCAGTCAGGAGGGGCTGGCAGCAATGAAGGAGTGAGTGTGGCGAGCAGCCTGCCTGCTCCCTCCACAGGGACTGCAGAGCCAGGGACTTGCCTGGAGAGTGATGGCCTCGTGGCCAAAGCTGTGTTATCTGTCAGCCACCTCTTGTCTTGCTGCTGTGGGCTGGGGGTGTGCGGGAAGGAGCATAGGGCACAGGGAAGCCTTTCTCTCCTGGCACCTATTCCCAGAGGCAGTGGGGCTGCTCCAGGCAGGGAATGTTGGCAGAAGAGCAGGGAGGGCTATCTCAGTGAGGTGGTCTCTTTGCTGCAGACCATGGCTGGCCAGGGAGCCTTCCCTTGGCCGCTCCTGGCTGAGATGAGGCTGGGAGAGTTGTGTGGCTGACAACATCCCCTTTGGTAATGTTGTGTTCCTGCTCCCTCAGGGTGGCCAGCAAGTTGCCTGAGGCCAACCTCCAGCTCCTCAGGAGCTTGCTGGCCCTGCTTGGAGACATCAGCAGGAATGCAGACACCACCAGCATGACTGCTGGCCACCTGGCCATCTGCCTGGGGCCAAGCCTCCTCAGCCCACCCCAGGAGCAGACCCTTCCCCTGGATGTGCTGCTGCAGGTGACAGGGAAGGTACGTTGTGTTCCCCAGGCAGCCACAGGCTTCTGGGCACACCTGAGCTTGGCTGCTGAGAGGCACCTGGCTGCCTCCTCTCTTCAGGAAAGGCTGTGTTGGAGCTGCTGCTCAGAGCAGCCCCACAGCTGAAGCTTTGTGTTCAGGGCTGGGAATGGCATTTTCAGACAGATCCTGGAAACCTGGAAACCACTGCTTTTTTCCATGCAGGTGATGCAGCTGGTGGAGTACCTCATTGACCACCACAGGGAACTCTTTGAGGAGGCTGCTGCAGAGGCAGAAGGAGAAACATCAGAGGTATGTGAGGTTCCCAAACAGCATGACAGGAAAAGCCTCCACCCTCAGCAAGTGGGCCTGCTGCCCCAGGGACAAGCAAGGACATTCAGCAGCCTGCAGCTCTGCACAAGTGCAGGTTGATAAGGCTGATGCATGTTGGCCATCACACTTGGTGGGGTGATCCCACTGGAAGTGACTCGGCTGTGCTGAGCAAACTCATCCAAGGGGTCTCTGTGTTAGGCAGCAGTCAGGCAGGTAGCTCCTCCCCAGCTCTTAACTTCAGCACTTCCATTGCAGGTGCCTGCACTCTCCTCAGAAAGCCAACATGTGGAGAGTCAGGCACCACAGGAGACTGGGTGAGAAGAGCAGGAGGGTGAAACCAGAGCTCTCCAGGATCCATAGGCTGCTAAGGAGATCCAAGCGGGCAAGAGGAACTTCATGCAGCTCAGGTGTGTAACAGGTTCTGCTGTCTGCCTTTCAAAGCTCTGAACACTGCTCTGCAGTTCTTTGGGAACTATTTCCAAGGTGCACAGAGATGGTCCCAGAGAGGAAGCATGCACCTCCCTTGGGAGAATGTGTCTGTCAGGAGAAACTTCCCACTCCACTGCTGGCAGTTTTCACTGTGCACTTGCTGAAGCTCTGTTTGTGCAAGGCGGAGCACACGCCCCAGCAAGGTGACAAGACTCACCACCTTGGGCTCTTTGACCCAATGCAGGCCAGATTTTTGCTTGCTCTTTGGAAAAGAGCACATCCCATCTTCCAAGGGGCTCCATGCCAAGCCCTTCTGCCTGGCATGGGGACACTTCACATGTTGGTCAATTTGCCAGGGTCTGAGGGTACCCCACATCTTGAGAAGGAAGGGCCCAAAGCAGCACTGATGCTTCTGCCATTTTACTTGGGACTTCCTGAAGACTGGAAGACAAAGTCACTCTTGTTCCTGCTCTCCTGGTTTCTTCAGCACTTTCTGAATCTCTGCTTGTAGGTGCCGATTTCCCATGCTTGGATTCCCTGGATGAGCTCTGACACCTGGGCCTCGAGGCGCAGGATGCAGCCCCAGCACCACCTCGGCGGCTGCAAGGAGAGACACCCGGTGCCCTTCTGCTCTGGCCAGCAGTCTTCACTGCTAGGAAGGACTGCATTTATGCTGAACAGCCTGAGCTCCCTTTCCTCCCCTTAAGCCTGCAGAGATATAATCATATGAGTTCTTGTTTAGTCATTTTAGAATTTAGGAAAGAGTTGTTTCATGTTCATGTACCAGTTCTAGTTATCTCGTTTTGTTTTGTTTCACAAGATTAGTCAAGAGTGTATTTTCAGCTAGATTAGTAAGAAAGCATAAAGAGTGACAAAAGTCATTCTTTATGCTTTTTTGAATAGACTTTGTTACAAATGTAGTGTCTTAGGCTCCCTTTCCTCTCCTTAAGCCAATATGGGAACAATTTTAGGAGTTCTGGTTTAGTTGTTTTTTAATTCAGAAAATAGTTGTTTCATGTTCTTTCAGCTGTTTGTTCCAATAATTTTAATATAGTTTTGATAATGTTAAGATTTCGAGTGTGCATTTAATCTCTCTTTTTTTTTTTTTAATAAGAACTCACTAACTGTTCCTTAGACATCCCCTCCCTTTCCCTGTTAAATTTTTGTCCTTTTGGCCCATGTCAAAACAAACTGGAAG
Organism: Calypte anna; assembly: GCF_003957555.1. Taxonomy (NCBI): domain Eukaryota; kingdom Metazoa; phylum Chordata; class Aves; order Apodiformes; family Trochilidae; genus Calypte; species Calypte anna. The sequence goes on from NC_044244.1 coordinate 156,406,430, forward strand.
AGAGGAGGGAGTTTCAAAGACACTTGTGTTACCACCCTTGCAATGAACACTGATGCCTGGGTGGAAAGGAGCTCCAGGCTACTGGCCCAGCTAAGAGAAATCTGAAGAACCTGTGGGTGCCTCAACCCCTGCATTTGGCTAAGAGAAGGACAGCACTGCTGCCTCTTGTTGCCTTGGGGTGCACTAGGGATGTGAAGAAGTGCTGGGGTTATTATGATGGGGTAGAGGCTGGGTGGGATATCTGTGTCCATCCATTCAGAGAGGAACTGCACCTTAAAAAAATGCAAATACTTTTCAGTTAAAATATTTTTTCTTTGCATTGCTAAGTATATATTCTGGAAGCTCTTTGTGTTTCTTTACAGAAATAAAGTGTCAAATATATGTCTGGCCAGTCTCAGGCTTTGTATGAGTTCCTTTCTCTCTCCTCCTCTGTGTTTCACTTCTCTGTCTCTCTGATATTTGGCTGTCCAGGAAGACAGAAAGGTTATGCAAGGGTTGCTCTTCTGTGAGACTTTTGTTTCTCCCAGTATTTTTTTTTTTAAATGGGAAACCTGTGCAAAAACCTGCATCTAAGAGAAGATCTTGAGAAGGAGAAAGAACTGAGGATGTAATTGCTTCTTCTGATTTGGGAAAGAAAATCACTACTTTCTTGCCCACCACAGAGGCCACTAGTCAATATTTCTTTTACCTTGCTATGCTTTCGTACTTCATCACCTTCAGTGTGAAAGGCCTAAACCTCTTGGCTACGTTATCATACCATACCCTGTTAGGAAGAGAAAAGTACAGAGATCCTCCGGGAGCTGCTATTTGTAGAAAGAAGAGTTTTTTCTTGTCAGCTGGAGGATAGAAAGAACTGCTAAGTTACCAAGAGGAGAGACACTTCAAATCTCACCTGAAATGTAGCTGATGAGTTGAAAATTATTCTCTATCATCTGGCAAAAATGGGGAAGACTCCTTTTTTCCTCAGGAGAATAAACCAAAACCAAAACAAAAGAAAACCCGAAAACCAATATGCTGATATATGAGAACTAATGTTCCCATACCATTACTTCATCAAGGGACAGCAACACAAGGGCAGCAAGGGAGCTGAAACATGTTCCCTCATCCCTATGCATGTTTTCTTCCTACTGGAGCAAACTGGAATGCATGATCATGACCACTGTGGCCATGGTGCCCTCTCACTGGTCATGCTCTGCATTATGCTAAGGACTAGATGCCTGTGAAATGTGCAGTTCTGATTTTCTTACTGAAAATAAGCACACAGTAAACATGACTCACAGCTCTTTCTTCTGGCTTGAAATCTGTGTGTGTTCCCCACGTGCTGAGAGAGGAAGGGTGTCTGGGAAATGGGTGCTGGCACTATCACACCCAACATCAGCAAAGATCCTGGGTGCTGCTTGCACCAGTCCATTCAGCCTTCTCATCCTGGCCCCATCCATTCCAGTAACCAGGAAAACCTTCTTGCGAAGATGAAACAGGAGATGCCTCCTCAGAGAGGTCTCATGCAAAGAGACCTCTCCTCCTCTCTCAGCTGAGATGGGAGAGGTTACAATGCTGTGAGGAGCTCTTGCCCATCAGTCCTTTTCCAGGCAGTTCACTAACACCAGACTTTCCCCATCTGCATTGGGCTAGAGAGCATCTCATGATCAGGACTTGCACTCTGCACAGATGTACAATGATCCTGGTTAGATTTTCTCACACAAAAAGCCACCTGAACTTGTCCTTACAACCTTTTAAAGTGGACTGATAAGATTGCAGGCACTCATTAGTTTCCAACTTACAAGGGCTCACTCAAATTTCTGCTCAGATCAGACAAAGAGAGGCTCTGATCTGAGCTCCCATATCTGAGACGTTTTCTGTTTCAATCAAGAGAGACAGAATGCGTTGTTTTGTGGTTTGTTTTGTTTGTTTTTTTATAATGTGACCCAATAGTCCTAAAAAGGAAAGTTTTAAAACAAAAAGTTCTTATTCATGTGAAAACTTAATGCAAGAAGTAAGGATATTAAAATATAGGGAGCCTATAGATCTGCATGAGATGAGGGAGGTGATGACATGTTTCAAAACACACTGCTCCATGATGGAAGAAGAAGATTGGCACTGTCAACCTCACAGAGACACAGATACCCATCCAGGTGGGTTCTGAAAGTCTCTAGAGAAGGAGACTCCACAGGCTCTCTGGGCAGCCTGTGCCAGTGCTCTGTCACCCACACCAGTATTAATCATGTTTCCTGTTGATGTAACTGCATGCAAGCAGTCTGTTTGGGATCTAACTTCAGCTTTCAAGCTTTATATCGTGTCATTTGTCTTATGCTTTATGAGTGTTTATTTGATTTGAAATGCCCAGGCTGTTGAACAGTTGTATGAACAGGCTGTATGAGCAGTTCCTTCCCAGGAGAAGGTTCCTTCGTTGCTTTTTGAAGAGGAGTTTGGGTTCAGCTTGTGCATTGGCACATAGGACACTGCAGCAGGACAGTACTCCCTGTATTCCTAAAGAAAGAACTGGGACAATGGCCCAAAGCAGGTGCTTGTTACAGCTGTGTCATCCTCACCCCTATCCTGTGCATGGCTTTGGACATCATATGGTGCTTCACAGGAGGATGGTGGGTCCTACTCATCTGACCTCCCACCATCTGAAAGGCAAGTGGAAGTAAAGCTCTGGAGAGCCAGTCTGCAGGACCATCAAAACTTGATAAAAATTATGGTAAAAGGATCCATGAACATTAAGAGACTGAGGGGTAAAAGGATCCATGAAACTGTCAAACTGTCACCAGTGTCACTCTCTCTCTGTCACCATGCTCTCTCTTTTCTTTCTATAGGAATGAACTGTGATTTTTTAATGGGTAGCAAACCAATGAGAGAGAGAGAGAGAAACAAGCTGTTTGTTACAAAATGTCAATAAAACATCAGATTAACTCCTGCTCCTCCAAACAAAAATACTTGACAGTCGAAGTCCCAGCAGGTGGCTTCCTCACATGGGAAAAGTAATGTTCTGTATCTTTGCTACTCTACTCTTAGTCTTGTAATGTCTGAGTATTCAATGCCTCAAGCCCACCCCACCTCCTTCCTTAGACCCACAGTACCTCCCTCCCAGCGCTCTCTCCAACAGTTCTTTTCATCTCTTCCCTTTTCAAGACATCTATTTTCCATCTCTTCCTTCTCTTTCTCATCTTCCTCTTTTCTTGGACAAACTAAGCTTGCTTCTTGAAAATTAACTTGCCTTCCCTTCTGTTACTATCCACCCTGGGGTCGATGTAATTTATTATTCAGATTGTGCAAGAAAAAAGTCCAGCCACGAGGGGTTGGGTACAGATAGAAAGTTTTATTGGGTGGACAGCAAATACTGCAAGCAATATGATGTGACCCAGTGAAATTTGGCAAGGCTTTTGTGAGAAAGAGAGAGAGAGAATGAAACAGAGAGGGGGAGAGACAGAGAAAGGTGAGTTCCACTGCAGGCCCCCCTAGCCCCGCAGTGCTTCGTGCCCACAGGGCCATGGACTCCCTGCCCATGGGCAGCTGTCCCCAGCGTCTGGTCTCTGCCGGGTGCTCCTGCCCAGTCCTGTGGACGTGTTACTGCCTTGCTTCACAGGGCTGCTGCTCTTCACCACCATCATCACACCCATGGGGATCTATGCCCTGTTCCCCCTCTGCCTGGACACCCACCAGCTCCTGATTCTTCCCTGTCAGGAGTTTCAGCAGGGAGTTCACAGACTCCATGGAGGAGCTGATAGTCCATAGAGAGTGCAGGGAGGGCAGTGATATAAAGCAGGGCAAGGAGAGAAGGGGCTCCTTGGTGCTCTTGGGGACCCTCAGCTCCTTGTTTGACACCCCTGACAGGGAAGCACCCAGTGTATCAGCTGAGTTAAACCTCTTAATGAGGGGGAGTGAGATAAAAACTCCTCGGTGGTTTTCAGGTCCTTCAGCTCCCTGTTTGACAGCCTGGGCAGGGAGACACAGGGTATCACAGGAGCTGAACGCCTTAAAGCAGGGCCAGGAGAGAAGGAAATCCTTGGTGGTCTTTGGGGCCCTCAGCCCTCTGCTTGATACTCTGGACAGGGAGCTCAGGGTATCAGCAGAGTTAAACCTCTTAATGAGGGGCAGTGAGACAAGGAGATTCTTGGGGATCTTTTGGGCCTCAGCTCCCTGTTGGACAGCCCAGGCAGGGAGCCCAGGGTATCACAGGAGCTGAATCTCTTAATGGGGGGGACAGAGAGAAGGAGGTTCTTGGTGTTTTAGGGGTCCTTCAGCTCCCTGTTTGACACTGGGCTCTCAGACTCGGAGAGAGGTGGAACACAGAGGGGTCTATCCCCTCCCATTCCCTGCCCATACTCCATGAAGCTCAGACAGAACCCAGCCCCTCCTCTCTCTCTCCCGTTCCTCGCTTTGCCGCTGTTCCCCCGTGCTCCTTCACCACCATCTCTCCACCTGCTCTCTAGAATCCATATCCATTGGGTGCTGGGAAGAGCCGTGGAGCCCTCTCCTGAGTCGGCCCTGCTGCAAGGGGCCCTGGGGCACCTATCCCTGCCAGCATCGAGATGGGGCTGTGATTTGTAGTTGTGTACATGTGAATTTTTGTTCCTTAGCCCACACCAGGTAAACTGTAAAAACTGCAGTGGCAGCACTGAGGGTTGCTGCAATTATATCTGAAACATATATTGGCAAACAGGAAATTTACAAATGGTAAATTTGTAAATTTGAAACCACTGGAAAATTGGAAAAAGGAAGAATAAAACAATAAATAAATAAAAAATTGTCCTTTCTGAAATTTTCATGAAATCATGCAAAAGCAAAAAACTCAGACACCATGACAAAACATTTCCTAGCAGCTCATCAGCTCTGGTTGGTCAGCTGATTGTAAGCATCCAGAGGAAACTACTTGAAGATTCATTTAGAAACCAGAAAACTGAACAGCCAGGAGGGATAATGTATACAATGTGTAACTTCAATGACATTTCCTGTCACTGAGGTGGATTTCAAAGAAGCCTCTCTTGCCACCAGCACCTAAAAAAAAAGAAAAAAAAAAAAAGCCACCAACAAAAACCTTCCTGGTTATGTACCTACATCTTATAATGAAAAAATAGGTGATAATGTCTTTCCGCTACTACATTGTTCTATAACTGAGAATTAGGATGTGTTACATTTCTATTGCAAATGCAGTAAGGAAAAAAAAAGGAGAAAAAAGTTTGAGGCCAGGCGAGACATGTACTCTGTGGTAATCCGTCTGATTTTATTCATCAGCAGTGCTCTTTTATACTGCAGAGGGTTTTAAAAGCAAGATACAAGAAAAAAATGACCATGGCTTTTCCAACTACAGACATTGCTTACAAGACACTGCACTCTCCCACACTGGCAGATCCTGGGTAAGGCCAAAAGTTGATAGAATGCATAATCCCTTTGTTCAGAGAAGGTGTCCTCCAAATTCCTTACTATCTTACCTGGCAATGAGCCTCGCCTCATCTTTATTTTTCTGGCAGCAGGCCTTGTCTCATTGCTATCTTTGGTTGGCCTTGCTTTGCAGCATGGGACCCTGCCTTTTCACTAGCTCTCAGGTACTCCAGGTTTTTTCTCAATTCTTTCCTGAGCGAATTCTGTTAAAAAAAGATAGAATCTTTTTGTCTATTGGGGAGACTTTTAGTGCTAAAATGTCTTCCTGAGATGTCAAAGACCAGAAATATCAGCTACCTATGTTTTTCTCATTTGTTTCCTGTTGGTCACAACCATCTGCAGACAATAGATGTCAAGTCAGTCTCCCCCACTATACCCATTGCTGGGTTGTGATACAATTTGGCACAGATTTTTAGCTCAACTGCACAAAGTAATGCTGGGCCACACCCCTTCAGATTGATACAGGGTCCCAGCACCTGCGGGGGAGCAATACACAAAATCTGGCAATTTTCATTAGTAAGGAAAGGAAAACCGCAAGCATTTTGGAAATGAGAATGTAGTGTGGAATTTGACTGACAAAGGGATGCTCCAGTTCCTTTTCAACAGAAAGATATCCTGCGATCTCAAACATAAGCAAGTCCTAAGTAAGGAGGCACTTCTGAGGTGGAAAAAAGCAGATGTAACAGAATGGAGAAAATAAAGCACTGCAAAAAAACATTGTTTCTAAAAGAAGACTATTTTTTAGGTCCCGTATAGACCGTTAACTAATTCTTCTGCAGTAACAAGCTGGAGAACAAGAGGGAGAGGGCCTCAAGTTTTGCCACAGTTTTGCACAGTTTGTTCCAAGGAAGCATTTTTCACCAAAAGATATTTCAGACACTGGAAAAGGCTTCCCAGGCAGGTACTGGAGTCATCCCTGGAGGTATTGGAAATGCGTGTTCCTTGTGCTCAGAGACATGGGTTAGTGGTAGACTGGGCACTGGGCTGGGTGAAGCCAGTTGGACTTGATGATCCTCAAAGTCTTTTTCCAGCCAACATGGTTCTAAAGCTTGTAGCGGGAAGAGCCTTTCTTGCTCCTGGGGCTCAACAAGCTGCTGGCCTCTCCATGCCTCGCACCAGAGTGAGCTCCCTCCTTGTGGGTGTGTGTCCCACCTTTATTGGCCCCCTGGTAATAGGGGGCCTGCCCTAACCAGGCACAGGTGGACTCACACCCACTCTTTGGCAACTTGAGGCACCTGGTTTATCTTGTTTCTCTACATTCCCCCCCCCCCTTATTTTTCTTACCCCAGTTTGCCCTAGCTTACAAACATTTTAACGCTGATTACAGGATACACTTACAGCTTACGGGATTTAACCCTAGCTTACAAATATACAACACTGATTACAGGATTTTTACAAACATTTAAACATTTTACACTTATAGCTTACGGGATTTAACCCTAGCTTGTAAGACTGACACAACACTGAACATTACACTTAAACATACAAACATGCACTTATAGCTTACGGGATTTAACCCTAGCTTCAACTGACACAAACATACACTGCTGCAGCTTAGGCAAACAGTTCAATGTCAGCCCAGGCACTTTTCACGAAGTCTCTGCCTTTCCAACTTGAGTTGTTCTTCTCCCTCCTGTATCAGCTCTTCTCTTGGCTTCCCTCTGCTCAGGGGTTTCCAGAGAGAGAATCCTTATCTTGGCTTCCCTCTGCTCAGGGGTTTCCAAAGAGCTTGCTGGTTCCTCATGGGTTTCTGCTTCCTCATGGGATTACGGGTTTTAACCCTTCCTCATGGGATTCCATACGTGGGTTTTAACCCTTCCTCATGGGATTCCATCCTCCTGGCTTCCCTCTGCTCAGGGGTTTCCAAAGAGAGAATCCTTATCGTGGCTTCCCTCTTTCCTGATTCGTCGGAAGCACAGGCTAGACAGAGATCTATGCCCGCATTCTCCACCAGATGTTAGTGGAAAGAGCCTTTCTTGCTCCTGGGACTCAACAAGCTGCTGGCCTCTCCATGCCTCACACCAGAGAGAGCTCCCTCCTTATGGGTGTGTGTCCCACCTTTATTGGCCCCCTGGTAATAGGGGGCCTGCCCTAAACAGGCACAGGTGGACTCACACCCACTCTTTGGCAACTCGAGGCACCTGGTTTATCTTGTTTCTCTACAAAAGCTGATCGGTTTAATACTGTCCCTGATCAGTTCAGGATGACTGGACTACGTCACCTTTAAAGGTCCCTTCCAACCCAGTGCATTCCATGGTTCCACGGTTCCATGGTTCTGTTTTCCAAGGGCTCTGTTGAGCCATTGGGGTCCCAGTGGTGACACCCCTGGCAACGGGCACAGTGCCTGCAGAGAGAGTGTTGTGCAGGCAGGGAGCAGCACTGGTGAGAGCCACGCTCTAGCCCCGCAGCTCTCTGACATCGCGACGCACTTGGCAGCCTCGCTTGGGCCATTGGGCACTGCCCTCAACCCACCAGTGTGTCCCAGGCGAGGCTTTTCCCAACGCTTTTAGGATGGGACAGCTGAACTGCAGCCATGGGTCCAGGTAGGCTCCCCCTGTGACCCGGGAACACGCCGGCACAGCCCTTGGGGCCCCGCAGCAGCCGCCTCCCTCATGCCCGACACCGTCTGCTCTGTAGGAGCAAGCGGGAGCGCGTGCCCATCCGCTCCCTCGAGGTGCTGCTCCGACAGCGCGTGAGGGTGACCTGGGGCCGTGAGACGAGGGAAAGGGACCTCTTCCTCTTGAGCGATGTTTTGGTCATCGCCAAGCCCAAGTAAGGCTCCTGGAGCCCATCTGCCTTTGCTCCCAAGCCCTGCTCCTGGCACAGGGCACAAGGGCAGGGACAGCCAAGGAGCAGCCCCGGGCCCCTGGCACCCTGCTGGGGGATGCGCTCATGGCCATGCCCGTGGCAGGAGGATGCCAGAGGGGAGCCCCCGGGCTGGGCTGACTCCAGGACACTGCTTGTCACTCTTCTTTACAGACGTGGCGGAGCCCCACGCCCCAAGCTTGTCCTGGCCCTGGACCAGCTCCAGGTGCTGTGCGGCAGCACAGGGGCAGCCGGGGACGGAGCTCAAGAGGAAGAAGGGGAGAACAGCAACTCCCTTGTCCTCACTTGGTCTCACGGCTCCTGCATCGTCACCTTCCCGTGAGTCTGGCTGACATGTCCTGCCCCACGGGGCTTTGTCCTGCCTCTGTGGCCATCCCTACGGGACAGGGCTGTGCCTGCACCTGCCCCTGCCCCCAGCCTGCAGGTGCAGTGGGACACTTGGGCTGTTTCTTTCTGCAGCTCTTGGATGCTGAAGGAGCTCTGGGTCAGCGCCTTCCTTGGGTAAGCTCTGCCTGGCAGTGAAGCCTTGGGTGGACATGGTCACGTCGTTGGGGGAATTTGCACCTGCAGCTGTACCATGACAAAACAGTGGTCCCTGCTCTGGGGACAGATGCCCCCATGCCTGTGGTCAGCTCTTGAGTGGGCAGAGCTGGCTGACTTGCTTCACGTGGCTGTGGGGCTCCAGCTTACTCCCAGCCTCGTCCTCACCACTGCCACTGCTCTGTGCTGCACTTCTGAGTGCCACCTCTCTGCTTCTTGGGAGTGCTCCCCGGGCTGGCAGGACAGGGAAAAGGTTTGTCTCACACAGCTCTTGGTCTGCCTCTTGCCCACACACAGTATACCAGAAGAGGGAGAGGGACCCAAGGTGACCCAGCTGCACTCCATCAATCTCCTGCTGAAGGTGCTGAGTGGCCTCAATGCTGTGAGTGTCCCTCCTGTCTCCCCTATGTCACCAGGTGCTACACCATCCCCCGCCAGTGCACTGGGTGCATTGCTTCTCACCTTCTGCTCTCTTCTCCTTGCCCAGGAGAAGACACTCAACACCAGCAGGCTGGAGAGGCTGCTGGAGGACCAGGCAAAGGTCTGGATGGGTTGGGGAGGGATGTCAGCTGTCCCCACCTCTCTCCCACACAGGGCCAGGGACTGATGAAGTTCTCTGATGGCCCTTTCTGCTCTGGGGCTGCTCAGTGAGCACAGCACATTTCTTGCAGGCTGGTACAGAGCAGCAGCCACCTCCCATCCCCTCTGGCAGTGGAGGGAAAGATGATCATGCGGCTGGTGAGTTTGGAGCAGACAGACACAGGGTGGCCCTTCTCTCCACGGCCCCATCCCCACGGCCCTGCAGCAGCAGCAGAGAGCTGCCCAGCCAGGCCCCTTCTTCCCAAACGTTGCCTCTCCCCTGCCCTTGGTGGGGTGTGGGAGGAGAGCGCTGCGAGGGGCTCTGGGATCAGCACTTCCCAGTGCTTCTCCTCCAGGGCTCTTTGCTCTCTTTCCCTTGGCAGCAGGCGGGAGCCGGAGGAGGAGGTGGGGGCTGCCCCGGCTTTTTGGGCGGCGAGGGACCTCGGCCGCTGCAGAGGCGCCCAAAGGCAGCAGTGCCTGCCTGGCAGCCCCAGGCTGGGGCTCTGGCAGCAGTGCTGCTCTCTTTGGGCAGCCCTTGGCAGCTCTCTGCAGCCAGGACGGCACGCTGCCCCAGCCCATCCAGGTGAGCAAGCCTGACCAGAGGATCCCCGTCCATCCCTCTGGCTCCTCCGCAAAGGTGGTGTCCCCAGCAGAGGGTACCAAGATTTCTCCTGCCCACAGTCCCCCCTCCAGCCATCTCTCCCTCTTAGCCTGGCGCAGTGCAACCAGAGCTCCCCAGCTGTGCTCACACTCACTCCTGCCCCTCAGGAAGGTTCCCCTGCTCCAGGGCCTGTCTCCAGCCCAGCAACTCTCTCCTCTTCTCTCCTCTCCCCTGCTGCAGGACCTGCTGGCTCTCCTGCACCAGCAAGGGCCATCCACGGAGGGGATCTTCCGGCTGGCGGCTGATAAGCGTGCCTGCCGCCAGCTGAGAAAGGCCCTCAACAGCGGAGCAGAAGTCCCCCTCGGGAGCCATCCTGTGCACCTGCTGGCTGCCATCTTGAAGGTAAGCACTGCTGAGATGGAGCCCAGCAGCTCCTGGCTCTTTGGATGCTGATGGGCACCTGCCAGAGCTGCAGCCCAAAGCCGGGAGCCTGCTCAGAGCCGGCCAGAGCACTGGGGATGCTGCCTGTGCTCCCTCCGGGCAGCGGTGGCCAAAGCCTCCGCCTCAGCCACAGCCCTTGGCATTGCAGGACTTCCTCCGCAACATCCCCTCCAAGCTCCTCGAGGAAGAGCTCTACGAGGAGTGGATGAGAGCCCTGCAGAAGACCAGCAGTCAGGAGGGGCTGGCAGCACTGAAGGAGTGAGTGTGGCGAGCAGCCTGCCTGCTCCCTCCACAGGGACTGCAGAGCCAGGGACTTGCCTGGAGAGTGATGGCCTCATGGCCAAAGCTGTGTTTTCTGTCAGCCACCTCTTGTCTTGCTGGTGTGGGCTGCGGGTGGGGAGAAGGAGCATAGGGCACAGGGAAGCCTTTCTCTCCTTGCATCTCTTCCCAGAGGCAGTGGGGCTGCTCCAGGCAGGGAATGTTGGCAGAAGAGCAGGGAGGGCTATCTCAGCAGAGGTGGTCTCTCTGCTGTAGCCCATGGCTGGCCAGGGAGCCTTCCCTTGGCCGCTCCTGGCTGAGATGAGGCTGGGAGAGTTGTGTGGCTGACACAGCGTTGGTAATGTGTTCCTGCTCCCTCAGGGTGGCCAGCAAGTTGCCTGAGGCCAACCTCCAGCTCCTCAGGAGCTTGCTGGCCCTGCTTGGAGACATCAGCAGGAATGCAGACACCACCAGCATGACTGCTGGCCACCTGGCCATCTGCCTGGGGCCAAGCCTCCTCAGCCCACCCCAGGAGCAGACCCTTCCCCTGGATGTGCTGCTGCAGGTGACAGGGAAGGTACGTTGTGTTCCCCAGGCAGCCACAGGCTTCTGGGCGCACCTGAGCTTGGCTGCTGAGAGGCACCTGGCTGCTTCCTCTCTTCAGGAAAGGCTGTGTTGGAGCTGCTGCTCAGAGCAGCCCCACAGCTGCAGCTTTGTGTTCAGAAGCCAGGTGAGCAGGGATGGGAATGGCATTTTTTGAGACAGATCCTGGAAACACTGGAAACCACTGCTTTTTTCCATGCAGGTGATGCAGCTGGTGGAGTTCCTCATTGACCACCACAGGGAACTCTTTGAGGAGGAGGAGGCTGCTGCACTGGAGGCAGAAGGAGAAACATCAGAGGTATGTGAGGTTCCCAAACAGCATGACAGGAAAAGCCTCCACCCTCAGCAAGTGGGCCTGCTGCCCCAGGGACAAGCGAGAACATCCAGGAGCCTGCAGCTCTGCACAAGTGCAGGTTGATAAGGCTGATGCATGTTGGCCATCACACTTGGTGGGGTGATCCCACTGGAACTGACTCGGCTTAGCTGAGCAAACTCATCCAAGGGATCTCTGCTAGGCAGCAGTCAGGCAGGTAGCTCCTCCCCAGCTCTTAACTTCAGCACTTCCATTGCAGGTGCCTGCACTCTCCTCAGAAAGCCAACATGTGGAGAGTCAGGCACCACAGGAGACTGGGTGAGAAGAGCAGGAGGGTGAAACCAGAGCTCTCCAGGATCCATAGGCTGCGAAGTAGATCCAAGCGGGCAAGAGGAACTTCGTGCAGCTCAGGTGTGTAACAGGTTCTGCTGTCTGCCTTTCAAAGCTCTGAACACTGCTCTGCAGTTCTTTGGGAACTATTTCCAAGGTGCACAGAGATTGTCCCAGAGAGGAAGCATGCACCTCCCTTGGGAGAACGTGTCTGTCAGGAGAAACATCCCACTCCACTGCTGGCAGTTTTCACTGTGCACTTGCTGAAGCTCTGTTTGTGCAAGGTGGAGCACACGCCCTAGAAAGGTGACAAGACTCACCACCTTGGGCTCTTTGACCCAACGCAGGCCAGATTTTTGCTTGCTCTTTGGAAAAGAGCACATTCCAGCTTCCAAGGGGCTCCATGCCAAGCCCTTCTGCCTGGCAAGGAGACACTTCACATGTTGGTCAATTTGCCAGGGTCTGAGGGTACCCCACGTCTTGAGAAGGAAGGGCCCAAAGCTGCACTGATGCTTCTGCCATTTTACTTGGGACTTCCTGAAGACTGGAAGATAAAGTCACTCTTGTTCCTGCTCTCCTGGTTTCTTCAGCACTTTCTGAATGTCTGCTTGTAGGTGCTGATTTCTTTTCCCATGCTTGGATTCCCTGGATGAGCTCTGACGCCTGGGCCTCGAGGCGCAGGATGCAGCCCCAGCACCACCTCGGCGGCTGCAAGGAGAGACACCCGGTGCCCTTCTGCTCTGGCCAGCAGTCTTCACTGCTAGGAAGGACTGCATTTATGCTGAACACCCTGAGCTCCCTTTCCTCCCCTTAAACCTGTAGAGATAGAATGATAGGAGTTCTTGTTTAGTAATTTTAGAATGTAGGAAAGAGTTGTTTCATGTTCATGTACCAGTTCTGGTTATCTCGTTTTGTTTTGTTGTTACAAATGTTGTTACAAATAGATGTTGTTACAAATGTAGTGTTTTAGGCTCCCTTTCCTCTCCTTAAGCGAATATAGGAAAAATTTTAGGAGTTCTGGTTTAGTTGTTTTTTAATTCAGAAAATAGTTGTTTCATGTTCTTTCAGCTGTTTGTTCCAATAATTTTAATATAGTTTTGATAATGTTAAGATTTCGAATGAGCATTTAATCTCTTTTTTTTTTTTTTTAAATAAGAACTCACTAACTGTTCCTGAGACATCCCCTCCCTTTCCCTGTTAAATTTTTGTCCTTTTGGCCCATGTCAAAACAAACTGGAAGAGAGGAGGGAGTTTCAAAGACACTTGTGTTACCACCCTTGCAATGAACACTGATCCTGGGTGGAAAGGAGCTCCAGGCTACTGGCCCAGCTAAGAGAAATCTGAAGAACCTGTGGGTGCCTCAGCCCATGCATTTGTCTAAGAGAAGGACAGCACTGCTGCCTCTTGTTGGCTTGGGGTGCACTGGGGATGTGAAGAAGTGTTGGGGTTATTATGATGGGGTAGAGGCTGGGTGGAATATCTGTGTCCATCCATTCAGAGAGGAACTGCACCTTAAAAAAATGCAAATACTTTTCAGTTAAAATATTTTTTCTTTGCATTTCTAAGTATATATTCTGGAAGCTCTTTGTGTTTCTTTACAGAAATAAAGTGTCAAATGTATGTCTGGCCAGTCTCAGGCTTTGTATGAGTTCCTTTCTCTCTCCTCCTCTGTGTTTCACTTCTCTGCCTCTCTGATATTTGGCTGTCCAGGAAGACAAAAAGGTTATGCAAGGGTTGCTCTTCTGTGAGACTTTTGTTTTTCCCAGGAGTTTTTTTTGTTTTGGTTTTGTTTTTTTTAAATGGGAAACCTGAGTAGAAACCTGCATCCCAGAGAAGATCTTGAGAAGGAGAAAGAACTGAGGATGTAATTGCTTCTTCTGATTTGGGAAAGAAAATCACTACTTTCTTGCCCACCACAGAGGCCACTAGTCAATATTTCTCTTATCTTGCTATGCTTTCATACTTCATCACCTTCAGTGTGAAAGGCCTAAACCTCTTGGCTACGTTATCATACCATACCCTGTTAGGAAGAGAAAAGTACAGAGATCCTCCGGGAGCTGCTATTTGTAGAAAGAAGAGTTTTTTCTTGTCAGCTGGAGGATGGAAAGAAATGCTAAGTTACAAGAGGAGAGACACTCCAAATCTCACCTGAAATGTATCTGATGATTCAAATCTCACCTGAAATTATTCTCTATCATCTGGCAAAAATGGGGAAGACTCCTTTTTTCCTCAGGAAAGGAAACCAAAACCAAAACCAAAGAAACCCCAAAAACCAAGGTGATGATATATGAGAACTAATGTTCCCATGCCATTACTTCATCAAGGGACAGCAAGACAAGGACAGCAAGGGAGCTGAAACATGTTCCCTCATCCCTATGCATGTTTTCTTCCTACTGGAGAAAACTGCATCATCATGACCACTGTGGCCATGGTGCCCACTCAGTGGTCATGCTCTGCATTATGCTAAGGACTAGATGCCTGTGAAATGTGCAGTTCTGATTTTGTTACTGAAAATAAGCACACAGTAAACATGACTCACAGCTCTTTCTTCTGGCTTGAAATCTTTGTGTGTTCCCCACGTGCTGAGAGAGGAAGGGTGTCTGGGAAATGGGTGCTGGCACTATCACACCCAACATCAGCAAAGATCCTGGGTGCTGCTTGCACCAGTCCATTCAGCCTTCTCATCCTGGCCCCATCCATTCCAGTGACCATGGAAACCTTCTTGCCAATATAAAATAGGTTGTGCCTCCTCAGAGGGGTCTCATGCAAAGAGACCTCTCCTCCTCTCTCAGCTGAGATGGAAGAGGTTACAATGCTGTGAGGAGCTCTTGCCCATCAGTCCTTTTCCATGCAGTTCACTAACACCAGACTTTCCCCATCTGCACTGGGCGAGAAAGCATCTCATGATCAGGACTTGCACTCTGCACAGATGTACAATGACCCTGGTTAGGGTTTTCACACAGAAAACCACCTGAACTTGTCCTTACAACCCTTTAAAATGGATTCGTAACGTTGCAGACAATCATTAGTGGCCAGCTGACAAAGGCTCATCCAAATTCCTGCTCAGATCAGACAAAGAGAGGCTCTGATCTGAGCTCCCATATCTGAGATGTTTTCTTTTTCATTCCAGAGAGACAGAATGCGTTGTTTTGTGGGTTTTTTTGTTTGTTTGTTTTTTTTCAATGTGACCCAATAGTCCTAAAAAGGAAACAGTTTTAAAACAAAAAGTTCTTATTCATGTGAAAACTTAATGCCAACAAGTAAGGATATTAAAATATAGGGAGTCTATAGATCTCCATGAAATGAGGGAGGTGATGACATGTGGTAAAACGCACTGCTCCATGATGGAAGAAGAAGATTTGCACTGTCAGCCTCATACAAACACACATAGGAAGTGTGAGCATAGTTCCAGGGGCAAGAGGTATATAATAGTAGCTTTTATTATATTAACAGTTATAAGGATTTTTCTGTATAATTTGTTTTGAAATTATTTGAAACCCGTTCCAGCACGGGTTTAGGAAGGGCAGGGCATGCCTGAACAACCTGATCTCCTTTTATGATCAGGTGACCCGACTGGTAGATGAGGGGAAGGCTGTGGATGTGGTTTACCTGGACTTCAGGAAGGCCTTTGACACCGTCTCCCACAGCATCCTCCTGAAAAAACTATCAGCCCGTGGCTTGGACAGGAGCACCCTGTGCTGGGTTAAGAACTGGCTGGAGGGCCGGGCCCAGAGAGTGGTGCTGAATGGGGCTGCATCCAGTTGGCAGCCGGTCACTAGTGGTGTTCCCCAGGGATCAGTGTTGGGCCCGGTTCTGTTCAATATCTTCATTGATGATCTAGATGAGGGGATTGAGTCCATCATCAGCAAATTCGCAGACGACACTAAGCTGGGGGGAAGTGTTGATCAACTGGAAGGCAGGAGGGCTCTGCAGAGGGACCTGGACAGACTGGAGAGTTGGGCTGACTCCAATGGGATGAGGTTTAACACGGCCAAGTGCCGGGTCCTGCACTTTGGCCACAACAACCCCATGCAGCACTACAGGCTGGGGACAGAGTGGCTGGAGAGCAGCCAGGCAGAAAGGGACCTGGGAGTCTGGATTAACAGGAAGCTGAACATGAGCCAGCAGTGTGCCCAGGTGGCCAAGAAAGCCAATGGCATCCTGGCCTGTATCCGGAACAGCGTCGCCAGCAGGTCCAAGGAAGTGATTCTGCCCCTATACTCAGCCCTGGTGAGGCCACACCTCGAGTACTGTGTCCAGTTCTGGGCCCCCCAGTTTAGGAAGGATATCGAGGTCCTGGAGCAGGTCCAAAGGAGAGCAACCGGGCTGGTGAAGGGACTCAAGCACAGACCCTATGAGGAGAGGCTGAGAGAGCTGGGGCTATTCAGCCTGGAGAAGAGGAGGCTCAGGGGAGACCTCATCGCTGTCTACAACTACCTGAAAGGAGGTTGTAACCGGGTGGATGTTGGTCTCTTTTGCCAGACGACTTTCAACAAGACAAGAGGGCATGGTCTTGAGTTGTGCCAGGGGAAATTTAGGTTAGATATTAGAAAGAATTTCTTTACGGAGAGAGTGATCTGGCATTGGAATGGGCTGCCCAGTGAAGTAGTGGATTCTCCATCCCTGGAGATATTTAAAAAGAGACTGGATGTGGCACTCAGTGCCATAGTCTAGCAACCGCAACGGTGGTAAAAGGGTTGGACTCAATGATCTATGAGGTCCCTTCCAACCCAGCCAATTCTATGATTCTATGATTCTATGAATCATAGAATCGTAAAAAGGTTGGAAGGGACCTCTGGAGATCAACAAGTCCAACCCCCCTGCCAGAGCAGGATCACCTAGGGCAGGTGGGTTCTGAAAGTCTCCAGAGAAGGAGACTCCACAGCCTCTCTGGGCAGCCTGTGCCAGTGCTCTGTCACCCACACCAGTGTTAATCATGTTTCCTGTTGATGTAACTGCATGCAAGCAGTCTGTTTGGGATCTAACTTCAGCTTTCAAGCTTTATATCGTGTCATTTGTCTTATGCTTTACGAGTGTTTATTTGATTTGAAATGGCAACTTTCACATCTGCTTCTGCTATGGACATTTGGCATCTGTGCTAGTGCATGACAATTACAATCTTATGAGATTACTGTTTTATTATGCTGTATTTTTATGAACTATTAAACCCCCACCTTGTTTAAATTAAACAGAGAAATTTAAATTTATTGTCTAAGAAGTGCTGTGGTTTTTTTTTTTTAATGTTATTTCTGCTCTCAGCAGTCAAGCTCAACTACCTAGGTCTGTATTTGGGGATTTTCATATTAAGAAGCATCTTTTGTTTCTTGGGGCAGGTCCACGGTGTTAAAAAATGTTCATTTTTTTACTCTAGCAGGTTTCCCCAATGTTCTCCTTTCCTTGTGATTCAGTGAGATTATCGAAGGTTTCCACAGGATGTATATGATCCGTTTGCTACTTTTTGTGACCGAAAATTTTGGTTTTCTCTTTCTTATGTCTCTTGGGTCCTGCTGGCAACACTTGGGAGGCCTTTGCATTTCTTAATTGCAATGTGGGCTTATCCCCACTAGGTGCTACCCTTCCTCCACTCTTTGTGAAGGACACCAGCGTTCTTGGGTAAAGCTGGACAACTCGTAGATGCGCTGCCCAAGAGGCCAAAGAGGGACTCACTGGTCATCCCATCGTGATGAAAATCTCTCTCTCAACAGTGACACAGCAAAAACGCTCCATCCTCCACCACCCCCCTCAAGAAAAAAACCAAACCAAACCAAACCACCCCAACTGTAACATCCAAACCCCAACATAAACTTCTGAAAATATTAAAAAAGAGTATCTGTTGTGTCCCATCAGATGAAGCCAGCACTCAGCCAACACAAAGCTTGTTCTGGTAGGCAGGTAACAGCAAACGCTGGAAGCTGACTATGTTATCTGAGGGAGCTATTGCTCTGAAATCTCACAGTACTGCACAGTCAAAGAAATTAATCTCCACAATTCTTGCCATAAAGCTTAGCCTGTCCATTAGACCAGATCTAATATTTAAGGTCCTTCATGGGGGTCAGGCCGTCCAAGGCATTCTGTGGCTGTGTTTAATGGTATATGTACTAATAATTAACTGCTATGACACAAAATAAGAACAAAACACTTATGACTGTGTTACACAACCCAGTGACTGACAAGTAAAAATAGTTGATAAATTTACTCACTGTAATACCTCCAGATGAAGTCCCATTCTCTTCACTGGAGACCAAATGGGAAGAGAACTACTAAAAAACCCCTGGTATTATTGTAAGCCCAGAAAATGAGAGCTGTCTCAGAGACAAGCACTGCAAGCTGGGTCTTTGCCCAGGATTGTTGAACAGTCTGTATGAACAGTTCCTTCCCAGAAGAAGGTTCCTTCGTTGCTTTTTGAAGAGGAGTTTGGGTTCATCTTGCGCATTGGCACATAGGACACTGCAGTGGGAACAGCCTGCCTTGTACTCCTACAGAAAGAACTGGGACTGTGGCCCAAAGCAGGTGCTTGTTACAGCTGTGTCATCCTCACCCCCTACCTATCCTGTGCATGGCTTTGGGCATCATATGGTGCTTCACAGGAGGATGGTGGGTCCTACTCATCTGACCTCCCACCAGCTGACAGGCAAGTGGAAGTAAAGCTCTGGAGAGCCAGTCTGAAGGACCAGCAAAACTTGGACATCTGTGAAGCTTCTGGAAACCTGAGCTGGAAGAACATTCATTAAGCCCAGGTCTTAGGAAGTCTGGCCACAAATCTAACAGCTCAAGGCAAATAAAAGCTCAAGTCTCCTAAAGATGTTAGTGCTATTTCTGTTAGCCTACATTAATACTCACCCAGTGACAGGTAAATTAAGTTTAATTAGCAGATGAATTAAGCATCCCATTGTTTTATATGGGAGCATTTGCAGGAGTCGTGTGCTGGTAGGTACAATGTCTTCCACTGCAAATTCTGCTATGGATACGCACCCGTAGAGCATGATATGATTTCATCTTCTGGGCGCACAGTTTAATCACAGGGCTCTTGATAGAAAGCCCACACTAGGGAAGTGGAATTTAAAATACAAATATGTGGGAGGCTCTTGAGGTGGCTTCTTGCTAAGTATGGCTGGGAGCAGGGTGACGTGGGTGAAGATGCCACATCAAGAGACTGAAAGGTAGAAGTAATTCCATGAAATTGTCACCAGTGTACAACCACATGAAAATTTCATGTTTTTAGTTTGGTGAATTGACCCTGAAGGCAAGAAAACCAAAATATCCTGTGTGCTAGCAGGTAACTCATGCTATTGTTTAAACGAGTAGCAAATCAACCTTAGTCAGGCTGATTTTATTTTCCCCTGGTCTTGCAGAATGCTTTCACCTTTCTCCCACTCTGGGGAAAAAAAAAGCAACAACCAAAATCAAAAAAACAAAAAAAGAGGGAAACGAGCTGTTTATTACAAAATGTCAGCAAAACATCAGATTAATCTACTCCTGTTCCTACAAATGAAAATACTTCATGGTCAAAGTCCTGGCAACTGTCTTCCTCACATGGAAAAAAATAATGTTCTGCATCTTTGCTACCCTACTTGAATTCTTGTTCCGATTATACTCTTGTAATTCCTGAGTGCTGAATGCCTCACCCCTCTCCCCCCCCCCCCTCCTTCTTTAGACCCACAGTATCTCCCTGTCAGTTCTCCCTCCCACACTGTTCTTCCTTGGCATTTCATCCCTTTTCAAAACATCTATTTCTCAACTCTCTCTCTTCCTTTTCTTTCTCTTCTTCCTCTTCTTCTCTTGGGCTAACTTAGCATGCCTTTTGAGAATGAACTTGCCTTTCCTTCCTCTTCTATTTTTCATTTTTTGAAGGGCTTCTTACCCCCTGTCCCTGCATCTTTTGATTTCTACTTCGTGGACCCCTGCATTAGTGAATTTGAAGCAGGATGGGACAAAGAGGGCATTTTTTTAGCCCTACAAAAGGAAGGCACTGGCAATTGTGTGCGTACTCTTGTCCTTTCAGCTGTTCTCTCGAGGAAGAAAGCACACTTGAACTCCCAGAGTAGAGCGACTGAGTACCTCGAGGCAGCAGCTCTTTACTGACACAGAAATGGAGATGAAATTCAAGCAAAAGCCTGAAGCGTAATTTAAACGCTCTCTACCAACGCA
The DNA here is from genome assembly GCF_003957555.1 of Calypte anna. Classification (NCBI taxonomy): domain Eukaryota; kingdom Metazoa; phylum Chordata; class Aves; order Apodiformes; family Trochilidae; genus Calypte; species Calypte anna. The sequence goes on from NC_044244.1 coordinate 156,426,451, forward strand.
TGTTAAATAGGCGCTTATGTTTCACGCAGATGCCGCTGTACCTAATTAATCCCAATTAAATCTGAGCGGTAAGGGTACCAAATTACACAGATATCCACGCACACTGGAGGAGCCAGGTTCTCTCGGTGAAGCGCTGCTTGACAGGCGGCTGGAGGGGACCCCATACACTCTGGGGACCCCCTCGCCCCCAGTGGGGGAGTCGGGCCCCACGCTGGGATACCCCCGGCAGCTCCCGAATCCCCCTCTGCCAGGGATGCGGATCGACCGGAGGTTTTCACGGGGTCCTTAAGGTCTTTAAAATCCTGCGTAAGGAGAGTGTCTTCCAAGCCCAGAAACAGGCAAGGGACCCGGGTGAGGCGAGTCCGGGCAACACCGCACGCTCGCATTTTCACCTCTAAAGGGAACTGGAGAGAGAGGACAGGTTTACCTCGTCGAGGGTGTCACTTGGCGAGGGTTTGGGCAAGCCTTTGAAACATTAGCAGGGGCACAGCACGGCTCCTTCGGTGGGGCAGGAGCGTCTCGCCGCTTCCCCGCTCCCACAATTCGGCGCGGACAGAGTGGGTTTCTTGGCTGCAACAAGACGAGACGCCTCGGAGAAGGCGCGGAGGGAGTGAAAGCCCGGAGGGGTGCCGGGGTGGGGGGGGGGTAGCTGGAACTCCCGCACCCCTACTCCCCCAAAAGGTTTTACCCCCTCCGGCCGCACATCCCGGGACCCCTCCCTAGCGAGGGAATCGCAGCCGGGCTGCACCGGGCAGAGAGAGGTCGCCGCCGCACGACCGGGGTTGGGGTGGGGTAGGGGGCTGAAGAGGAGGGAGAAAGAGAAGGGGGGACCCTGCGTCAGCACAGGGCCGTCCCCTTCCCCTCCCCGTGCGCTCGGGCTCTGCCTCCCGCCAGCCTCCCACGCCTCCCGCGAGGTGCGGCCGTGCTACATAAACACGGCTCCGCCGCTGCCGCCGGGGCTCTCCGTTCGCAGCCCGACGGAGGCAACTGGCCGGCAGCGGGCAGCAGGGACCGGAGCAGGCAGCAGGGACCGGAGCGGCAGCAGCCGGACGGCCCTAGGGACAGACGGGGCAGGAGGCTCCGGCCGGCAGCGGCGTAAGGTTGCTTACTCCCCCGCGGGCGGTGGCCCCGCCGGAGCTGAGCCGGCCGCAAGAGAAGGAGGAGGAGTAAGGTCGTCGTCGGGCTCCCTCCGGTATGGCCCTGGCAGACAGCGCTCGCGGTCTGCCCAACGGCGGCGGCGTCTCGCCGGCATCGGGGAGCGGTGCGGCGGCGGGGAGCGGTGCTGCGGGGGGTGGTTGGTCGTCCTTCCCGGAGATCGTGGAGCTGAACGTGGGCGGGCAGGTGTACGTGACGCGGCGCTGCACCGTGGTCTCGGTGCGCGACTCGCTGCTCTGGCGCATGTTCTCGCAGCAGCAGCCCAGCGAGCTGCCCCGGGACAGCAAGGGCCGCTTCTTCCTTGACCGAGACGGCTTCCTCTTCCGCTACATCTTGGACTACTTGCGGGACCTGCAGCTGGTGCTGCCCGAGCACTTCCCCGAGCGCAGCCGCCTCCAGCGCGAAGCCGAGTACTTCCAGCTGCCCGACCTGGCTCGGCGCTTGGCTCAGGCTCGGGTCGCCGCCGCCGCCGCCCGCCCCGCCGTCCTGCACCGCGACGGCTCCCTCTGCACCGACGAGCCGCCGCCGCCGCAGCTCCTGGGCTACCTGGAGGCCGAGCCGCTGGAAGGAGGCGGCGGGGGAGCCGTGGCCTCCGCTCCGTCGCCCACCGCCAGCCGCAGCCCCTCGGGCGGGCCGCTGCTCACCCCCTCGCAGTCGCTGGACGGGGCGGCCGGGCGGCGCTCGGGCTACATCACCATCGGCTACCGGGGGTCGTACACCATCGGGCGGGAGGCGCAGGCCGACGCCAAGTTCCGGCGGGTGGCCCGCATCACCGTCTGCGGCAAGACGGCCCTGGCCAAGGAGGTCTTCGGGGAGACGCTGAACGAGAGCCGTGACCCCGACCGCCCTCCCGAGCGCTACACTGCCCGCTACTACCTCAAGTTCAACTTCCTCGAGCAAGCCTTCGACCGGCTTTCCGAGGCCGGCTTCCGCATGGCCGCCTGCTCATCCACCGGCACCTGCGCCTTCGGCCCCGAGCAGGGCGGTCCCGCCGATGACAAGATCTGGACCAGTTACACCGAGTATGTCTTCTGCCGGGACTGAGCATCTGCCCAGCCCGTGGCGTGGGGATAAGGCGGTGGCCCCTGCACACCCTTGCACCCACGATCCCCTCTCAGCCCGGAGGAAGGAGAACGTGGAGGAGGGCTGCGTGCCCCTGTGCTTTCCTCACCCCGGTGCCTGCCTCCGTGCACAAGGTGGCTCAGCCCCCAGCACAGACCCCATCCCTCCTGCACGCACCTCCTGATGGCCCTGGGGACGGGAGGTCACCATGTCGTGCCTCAGCCACCATGTCCCTCCCTGCTTGGCCACTGTCCCCTCAGCCACCGTATCCTGACTCGCACCATCATACTTCCTCCCGTGCCTCCCAGTAGCTGTGTCAGTAGCGAGGAAGGAGAGAGGTAGGGAGAGCAGCCAAATAGCCATCCCGGAAAGTGTGCCTGTGTGTTCCAGCCCCTGCCTCTACTTGCATACAGGAGTTGAGGGATAGCTCTGCCAGGGCAGGGTGTTTTAGAAACCACTCATTTAAGACCTGAGAAAGTTTTTAGTTGCTTTGTATCAATTTATGTTGAAGATGGTGTGACATATGGCTGTCTTTCCTCATCCCCATACCTTTAAGCAGGATTTTGCCTTGTTGGCAAACCCATTATGTTCTGTCCCCCCACACTGTTCAAGGGATGCCTGTCGGTGTGAAGGACCATCACAGGGAAGTGATGCCTGACTGTGAGGGCTTGGTACTCTGGCTCATACTTCATCTGTAGACATGAGTAATTTTGCAGGGGGCATGTGTGTGGCCCTTCATGACCGGTTGCATCCATCTCCCCTCTCTGCTCCCCATCTCTCTGAACACCCCTCTCCAAGCTGTTAAACTGGACAAGGGCTTGCACAGCAGGCATGTAAGGCTGATGTGAAAAGGACAGGTTTCCTGGACAACCAACTGTGTGGAATATAAGATGTCCTCAGAGACACGTTTATTCACTGAAGAGGTAAAACAACAATGCTTTGAAAAATTCACAGGTGCTTGTGAATCGTAAGTTTCATGAGGCATGTGAAGTCCTTATAATTCTCTTGAGGTTACTGTCAATAATATACATAGAAATTTGCATGCGTATTTCCCTGAAATACTCTCAAAATTATGGGGGAGTTGAAGCCAGGGCTGCCAGAGTTAAGGCAGAGCCTGCTTCCTGGGAATCTGACAACACCCAAGATGAGTTAATGCAGATAAAAGTGTAATCAAGAACACCCTGGTTCTAACTTTTGTCATGTTAGTTCTGTAAAATTGGATGCCAGTAGAACTGATGCTGCAACCACTTTTTTAAAGAACCAGTTTCTTAGTTTTCATGGCAGTACTACTACTGGGGCAATGACACTGCTGTGAGTTAAGTAACTGTTCTAGACAAACTTACTGCTTCTTAGGCAGGATTAAGCAACATCCTTACAAGAATAATGCCAACTTTCTTCAGGGGAATTTACCCCTTTTAAGCTGTATTTTTTTTTGTGCTATCTTAACAGTCTTTTGTTCCCAGAGGAGGCAGCCGTAGCTTTCTGTGGAACAGACAATCCGAGCTGCAAGTTTTACAGTGGGGAAGACTAAGCAGCACTTTCTAACAAATTTATTGTTAGGGGTACAAAAGCACTTTCCTTTAAAGCCTGAACTTGATTTTAAAATCTGTATTCAGACCTTCACGGAAAAATATCCTAAATGTATCTGAAGTGTTGAAGAATTTAGTAATACGTATTGGAAGCGTAAAGTTGCATTTTTAAAACTCTCTACTAATAAGTTGTTATAACTCCAAATTTAGAAATACTGCTAGTATTTGTATTCTAACCAAAGAGCTTCACAATAGGCTTTTATTTTTGAAACCTTAATTCATTTGAAAAGAACTGTAGATGCATATCTATTGAGTTTCAGTGCTCAGTCCCTGTGCTTACCACTTGGTCTTTCATTGAATGCATGCACAGCCACATAAAGCTGAAAATAAATTGCACCACAATGGTTTGTTTTTCTTTTTTGTGGTTTTTTTTTTGTTTGTTTGTTTGTTTTGTTGGTTTTTTCCTTTTGTTTTTATTTTTAATACGAGCAAGATTGTTACTCAGAGTGATTAAACTGAGAATGTGCATAAGAAAGTGCTGGGTATTGTCCAGTTGTAGATAGTTCTTTGACAGAGTGTTTTTAAAAGGGGAGAAATGTATACCTGCCAAATTAGATGAGCAATAAGATAAAGTGAGTGGCCAATACACCTGAAGATGGGATAAACCTGTTTGTCCTATGCCTTACTCTGAAATGATTTCTTTGTGCTTAACTTATTTATACCACAAGTGAAAAGATGTTGATCACAGCTACTAGGAGAATAATGACCGTCTTTTTCTAGTTTCTGTTAAGTAATTCTGAAGTATGTTTTTTAAAATTTTGTATAAAATCAGTTTTCAGTAAAGTGTTCAAATTCACTCTAGATAGTTTTCTTTTTTTAAAAATCTGGTAGCTTACTAAATCCATCATAGGACCTATGAGTAGGGGCAGTTTTAAATTGAATATGTGATTTAGTGTACATATATATACAGTATATAAACATTTTACACGAATCATTTAGTTTTTTAATCATTTTAGTGCTACAGAATTTCGTAATATATCTAGCTGAGCATTTACATATGACGCTATGTACATAATATGGTAATGTTTTACTGGTTTCCTATACCTGTTTCTATGGAAAGAACTGAATGTAAATATCAGCTTGTAGAACTGAAATCAATCATGTATTTGCTTGAATGTGAATAATTACTAAACTTCCAGGTGGCTGAACACATCTCTAAAACAAAGATTGCCTGTATCTTGATCAATGTTTGCCCATCCGTTTGCTGGCAGATGACCCAGAAGTTCTCATATTTTAAGTGAAAATAGATGTAATAAAAACATAAAGTAATTATTTTTTAATATTTGTGTTTGTGCTAACAACTCTAAGCATTATTAGTTTTAGGAAACAAGGCCCTTCATTTACTGATAGCTCTTTATATTTAGGTTTAAAGTGGTGGTGCCATAAATGTTAATAGTCATTTGATGATTTGCCACAGAAGTTGGTATTTTTCTTAAACATTACTGAGTAATTTCAGTAAAATTTGTAAAAGGTAAAATTCCCAAGGCAAAGTCACAGAGATTTGCTGGTATCTTCTGTTGAGAGCTCAAAGAATGGATAAACATGATGACTCTGCTTACCTGTTGACATGCAAAAGGACCAAACTCTAAAGGGACAGCACTAGATCCCTGTATGCGTTTTGTAGCTGTTGTTCATAGTTCATGTATTTACAGATTAATGCAGTAGCCTTTACAAGTGCTATTATAAAAAACAAAGGCAGTCTTTCTTTTAATTAGAAGTTAAGGCATAGGTCTTCTCAGTGATGCATATCATGGTGGGTGACTTTGCATATGTTTGATAGGATGCTTATATTTTTATACATGTAGATAACGAGCCACTTACTCATTCTTATTTTCACATGTATAGCATTGAAAATAAAGATCCTCCTAAACCATTGCATTCCAAATTAAATTCTTGTTCTTTAAATATTACCTCAGTTGTGTGGTTTATGTGTTGTCCCTTTCTATACTTGGTAAAGGTGTTGCTAGCTTTGCCTCTCCACAGTATCATATTCATTCCTTCAGCAGAAACATTGAGGAAAGACATGCACAGGAATCTCTAGTAACACCCATGACAAGATAAACAGAAATGTAAATTGCTCAGATTCTTACCTTTTTGTCACAGAGGATTTCTGTAGTACTGGTCAGTATAAATCATTCCTCAGGAAACCTTAGCAATTAAACAGCTTAATTTGAATAACACAGAATAGTTGAAATAAAATGTTGATGTAGGATATAATGCCAATTTAATGAAAGAAACATCAATACCAAAGGAAAGAGGTGATCCTAGAGAAATGCATTTAGAAATTCTGGTAAGGAACAGAGGGATGATCTTGTTAGCTACTCTGTGATTTCTGGTTTATTATTATAAACTTAATGGTTATAGTAAACGTGTGGTTAGTTTCATAGCAAATTAGTAACTAACTGCTAGTATAGTTCTCCTGTATATTTAGTGGAGAGATTTAATCCTTTCTTGGGTAGCATTGTCATAAGGCAGAGATACCAGCTGAAGGGAGTTTAATCAACTGTTTATTTGACAGGTTGATAGTAATTGGGAATTTTGCTATCATGAAATAATATAATAAAGGAGGTTGTTTCACAAGGAACAAACCTTTGAGTCTGTCTTTTTGCAGGCTCAGGTCTTACTTCCTTCGCACTAACACTTCAATTACTCTGCTTTACCCCCATCTCTTTTCTTTCACTTCTACTACACAAAAGATGGCTCGTTCTTTGGAGGAGCCAGTTCCTGAAGGTTATGGCTGAAGGCTATGCTGAAGGTTATGGCTGAATTCTATCCTTCTCCCTCAATGAACTACGGATTTTTTTCCCCTTTCCTTTACCCAGCCAGCAGCATTAGTGGACTTTGTCAGGATGTAGTATCCGTGAGGTGATTGTATTTGAAATTACCCATCAACTCAGAAGCTGATAAGGGGGACAAACATCCACCCAAATGAACAATGCAAGTACATGAGATTTATTTCCTTAGGAAACACGGCTAGCAACAAATTACTGTGATTAATGTCTGGCACTGTCTATATAAAACCTTTTTCAAAGGAGGACAGAGTAGTCCAAGTGCACCAAGTCCCTATAGACTGAAAACCCAGATGGTCATGCTTACTTTTCTAACACTGGCCAGTCAGCTGAAAGAGTGGGTGGACCAGGATGGCTTAAAAATATTTCCAGCTTCCAAATTTCTGCATTGTTTCCAAGTGGAGCTCGAACAGCTTCGAGCCTTGTTGCAGCAGCCCTTCTTGGCTGTCTTAAACCAGTCTGTTGGCATCTTTGCTGGATGAACCTTTTATTACGAATGTGTAGCATTTAGGATTATTTCTCCCCTTTTGGTTGGCAGAAATTAATCAAAATGTGGAGGAAAATATTTTCCAAAAGCTAGATTTGACTGAGGTCTTTTTGTTACAGGAAATCTTCTGGATACTTGTTGACAAAAAATTAAGTAGAAATGTGTTACTTATTTAGAAAGCACTAGCATTTAGTTTTATGGAACCAAATGCTTATTGTGTTTATCACTAAAATGAGCTGCGTATGTTTTCCCCTGGCAGCAAACTGTACTAGATGTAAGGCTCTGCTGCTAAACAAAACTCTTATGTATGATTACTGAAGTATTAATACCACCATTGCAAGTACTCTGTTGGAAAACACTGCACAACTGCTGAGACAGTCAAAACCACAGTCAGCCAAATTACATTTCTTCCCTGTTCCACTCTACACTGAGTTCAAACTGGAGTAAAATTAAGCTCTGTTGTACATTTTTTTTGCTCTAAAAGTTATTTTAGCACATATTATGGAGTATTTGATACTTCCATCAAAGCTGTTGGCACCAGTGAGCCAGGGTTTTAAAGGAGATCTATTTCTTTGTGAGGAAATTAGAGCTAGGAAAAATTCCCCCACCAAGTGGGAGCAGCCCTGCAATTTTGGAGAGATTTCTTGGTATCACAAGAAATTAAAGATTTTTTGTGTCTAGTCCAAATAATACATTCAGCCATTATTCCTATGTTGCACACCCACCTCTCTGTCTGAAAAACTATAGTTCTTGATGTCATTTGTTTGTGCTTGGTCTAATTTAATACCATCTGGATGGAAGAAATTTTTCTTGTTCTTCAAAAAGCTCAGTGCTCAGCTCCTTGGAAATGGCAATGTTATCAGTACACCTTACTTAGGGAGATGAACAAATACATTTTAATATTTTATCATCCTCTTTCATGCAACATAATTGGAGAGGGAAGTTCCCACAGCAGTGTATAGGAATGAGCCATTGTGTGCTGTGATCTCAGTATGAAGATGATGCCCAGCTCAATCTAGCCTCTGATTTGGCTTTTGCATCTTAACAATCGTCTCAAATTAGAATTTCATAATTAAAGTGTTAACTCATCAAAGTTAAGCTAGGGAGGGGAACAGCCTATCTTGACTGCAATAAAAAAGCAACTCCATTGATGAAGGATTCACACGATCTATTATTTTCCTATGCAATTTTGAGGTGAAGTCACAATCTTGGTAAGTTTTTTGTAGAGAAGCTTGTGATAAAAAGTAAAGGAAAGGCCCTTTCCTCCAACCTTCTCCCTGTGCACACATTCTTCCCAGGGAACACAGTGCTGGTGTGAAGGGAATGACCTTTTGTTTTGTTTTCAGAGATAAATGCAGTAGCCCACAATGCTACCACCACAGTATTAACAGTCTATCTGGTGTGGATGAACTTTAGGGTCACACCAAGACTTAATAAACAGTCCTTTAGCAAATCAAATTGTCGTAACTACGTAGAGTTCTGTAGATCAGGTTTTAGTTTGCTTTGTGACTCAGATTTTCCAAACAGCTTAGTGACAATGCCCATCCTCATATAACAGCAAAGCATATACCAATTCTGGTTTGGGGTTGTGGGTTTTTTTTTGTTTTTTATTTTGGTTTTTTTTTTCAACTCAGTAGTCTTGTAGAAGCACACCTCTTGTAAAAGCACCCTTCGCCTTATAAAATTGCCTTGCACATGTTCCTATGTCTGACAGCTCAAGGCTTGAGTCTTTCAGAAAGCTTCAAGGACCAGGAGACCTGCAACGATTCACACGTGTTATGTGGCAATTCCTTCATGCCGTGCTCCCTCTTGGGCCAGATCCAAACTGGGTGGGCAGTTGGATCTCAAGATGAACTGGTCCTGACTGCAGCAGTGCCTTCTGCTTTGCTTCCTTCCTGGCAATGAGAGAGGTGGCTGGGTGGTCCCCGAGCCAGCACAGTGCTGCTGCTGGTGCCTTGCATGAAAAAAGGAGCAGCATTTGTATTCTGCTAAGCTCCCTGCAGCCACAAATGGGCACTTCCTCTCTGCCAGACTTCTGACACACTTATTTCCAGTGTTTGGTTTCAGTCTGTAGGTTATCTGCGGTCTCAGGGTGTGGCTGAATCTCAGGAAAGATTTAGCTGTTTACAGTAGGCTGCCTAATAGTTTGTCTGCTGTGGGGCTAAAGGGATGATAAAGATTTTCAGTTTAAAATAGTACTACAGATTATAGGAGTGGATCTTTCTCAATCTCTCACCTCCTAGGGTCCGAGAACAGAAAGAAATGCCCAGATCTCCTGGTCTGGTGTTCTGCATATGACATACACTGCAGGACTTCTTGAATAGAGTCTTCATATCAGGCTGAGAAATCTCTTAAACTGCTCTCTTGATCTCATGGATGATACTACTGTTGAAAAATAAAAACAAAAGACAACATGACACTGCTGTGAATGTCACCAGCTTTGGCTTCCAAGAGTCTGTAATTTCTTCTTCACTGACACCACGAGCCTGGAGAGTGTTCCATAGGAAGGTATGTATGGAGGCAGTTCACTTATCTAGATCTGGGGACAACCTGTCCTAGCTTTTCCTTTTGTTCCCCACCACTTCTCTCTGTAACCTGTTTTGTGTTGGCCATGGGGTGAACCAGTTCAGGGACCTGCTGCAGATGAAAACCTTAAACAAACAGAAAAAGGCAGGTGAACTGCCACCATGAGCAACTATCCCACAGCTTAATAATGCTACAAGTGCCAGGGGGACTGGTCTGATGACTAAAGAAAGTCAGTTCCTGTGATCTGTCAATATGAGGCATAGCTTTTTTGTCCTTCAGTCACGTCTCTTCTTTAAGTCCTCTTCAATTTATCACAACATTTTGAACTGCTGATTTCAGATACTGCTCATTCCAGTAAAGGAATGTGGCAATGCAAAGTAAAATTCCTTTTTCCTATTCTCTGTGTTTTTTGTTCCGCTGTCCAAGGCTTCCACTGGCAAGTTCCAGGGAAGTGTCACTGGAGTTTACGTGCAGCAGGACACCACCTGTACTCAGTCAAAATGCACAGCAGTGTATAAGGTGTTTTCTTCCTAAACATGATCCCACAGTTCAATTTCTAACAACTAACTTGCCTTAAAAATCAAAGCAAAATCAGCGCATGAGGGTCTATGCTCCATGTGTCAGCTTTCCTAAATTACCTGTTTGTTTTTAACCACTGTCTTCAACCATAAAGAGCTTATGTTTTTTCCAGTCCTTTGGAGCTTACCCAGAGTTCTGAGAGTTCCTGAAGAGCTGCATCAGAAATTATGTGGGCTCAGAAAGACACCAGATGCAAATTGGCCAGATCTGATTAAAAATTGTACTTGTTGCTCATCTTTTTTTGTGAAAGTCTCAGAAGGGAAGCTGTTCATTATTCTCAGCAGACCTGCAGAGCAAAACAGTTAAACTTTTCCTGAACTAGAAAGCTTCCAACTTACACTAGCAATGAATCAATAAATTTTTTTGTGTGGTTCCTAATAAAATTAAATAACTTCATTTTAACGATGCTGACTACTTTGTGTTAGTTTTCCTTGCCTTATTGAATGAACACAATGCAATTTGTACAGCATTTAGAATTTACAGCTTTTGGAGCTATTAAGGTATTAATAGCTTCCTCTTTCCCTACTAGAGTTGATACCTATGTCTCTAGCAGCTATGCAGCTATCAGTATCAGTATCTTGTCCCACAATATACTGGACTACTGAGTTCCACTGATCTAGCTAAAGTGTGCTGTCACTGCAGGATGTATGTAACAAGTTCACTAAAAACATGTTCTCTTTTACATTTGGGACTTCACACATTATTTGCTGACATGGTAACCTGGGATTTACAGATGTAAACAATGCAGTATTTTTAAAGGTTTGTGTTTTTAACAGGTAGGTAATGGGAATTGATACTATACTCACTAGTCTTCAATATGACCATTAGTCAACTCTGTCCCTCATATAAGTAGAGAGAAAACATTTGAAGATGCTTTTAATTTTCCTCAAGGAAGTAAATGTTGCTGACGTGGTAAGTTACGGACCTTCCATGAGATTTCTATTAGGATATTACATAGGAATGTCCAAAGAACACCTGGAAAATTTACCAGAGGACTTTCTCAGATCTTTCCCAGCGCTATTTTGACAGATCTAAAGTTGCTTCTTTGTTATACTTGGTTATTTATGCTTTTCCTAAACTGTGTTTAGAGTCACCTAAGAACATTGCTGATATGCATTTTGGAGTACTATGCACATGGCACACAGCTCACTCCTTTGCTGTTACCTGGACCTGGTGATCTTGGAGGTCCTTTCCAACCTTAATGATTCTATGACTATGACTTGTGCCCTCTAAACTTGGTATTTGCTTTTCTTGAGGCCCTGATTCCAACATGTTTCTGATATGTACAAATTAGAATGGGAAACAGAGGGACAACATGGAAACTCAGCTTTGGCAAAGGTGTGTGGCCAGGTACACATCATCAGTGATGACTTTGCTGCTCCTGGGGACTGCATGCTTTGCCTACCCACCCTACAAACTCTTGGTGTGTGAAGGTTGATACTGTCTGGATAAACAATAAACACCATCACTAGTAATAGGTGGCAATGGTTTCTCTCTTACTTTGTGTTCATCATTTGTTCTTCTCAAGAGAACGCTCTCCTGTAGCTTTAAACACAATCTTGACTGTAATTCCCTCACTATAACCTATACAGTAGTTATCACCATTTTTCCCTTGGTAAACAGCTCAATGTTCTTCCCATATATTCATTTGCAGAATTAGATGGCAGAAATTTAGAGGAAGAAATGCTGCTATAGATTATCATTTTTAGGTAATGCAAAAGTACGTTCAACCTCAATTTTTACAGTGGCAAATGGGAAGAAAAGAGTCACAGGCTGAAATCAGCAAGTTGTTCCTTTTATATAGAACAAGAGAATATGTAGTTCTAAATAACTTGGTTTAAATATATGAAGGAAGTCTTCCTGAGGTCAGAGCAGCTCTCTTCTGGGATGGCAATTGCTTAATACTGAATGTTTTCCCCAAGATCAAGTTATCTAATACACAGACATTTCACAAACAGTAAAAAGGCAGAACATAGGACAATAATTTCAAAATTATAAAATTGTGCACCTCTTCCAGCCTTTTCTAAAGATACTGTGAAATGTTCTGCTCAGTCTGTAAAAACCCGTGCCACTGTATATTATGTAACATAGAGTATGTACTATAATATATAATATTTATACTATACATTTTCCCTTGGAATGCAGAAGAATTATCTCAGTCAGATTTCATGAACCTAACAGAGTAATCTTCAGGTTTTTACTGGTCCAGCTAAAACCTGCATCCCACATCAAGTGCAAATTCAAATGCATAGACAGGTGCACCTGCTTAATTCCACTTCTGTTAAAATTCCCTTTCTGACAATAATTTTATCTTCAGCTGTAAATGGAATAGTCGTTACACCACCAATGGGTGGGCATGGGGAGCTTTTGGTGAATTGCATTGCTGAGAAATGCATCTCACAGACAGACTTAGGGATGTAAAAACAGAGAGATGAGTAAAATAAGGTCTGGTTGGATGGAGCTTTAAGTGACCTGGTCTGGTGGGAGATGTCCCTACCCATGTCATGGGGGATGGAACTAGACGATCTTTAAGGCCCTTTCTAATCCAAAATGTTCCATGATTCCTTAAAAACTGGCAGTGCCTCCGACTGTGCTAGGTTAAACCCAGGGGCCTAGTGATGCCAACTGCAGTGCAGTGTTTCTCTCAGCTGCCTGTCTGGAATGGAATAGAAAACTTGTCTCAGATACAGGAGTTCAGACCAGAGCCTCTCCTTGCCTGATCTGAGCAGAAATTTGGGTGAGCCCTTGTAAATTAGTGCCCAGGCCAGGTGTCTAATGTGTCTGCAGTCTTACTAATCTGCTTTAAAGGCTTACAAGGGTAAGTTCAGGTGGCTTTTCTGTGAAACCTCTAACCAGGGTCACTGTACAGCTGTGCAGAGTGCAGGCCCTACATGATCCTAAGATGATTTCTAGCCCAATGTAGAAACTCCACTGTAAGGGAAGTGCCCAGGAAAGGGCTGATGGGCAAGAGCTCCTCACACAGCACAGCACTGTAACCCGTCCCATCTCAGCTGAGAGAGGAGGAGAGGTCTCTTTGCATGAGACCTCTCTGAGGAGGCACAACCTATTTTATATTGGCAAGAATATTGGATGGGTCACTGGAATGGATGGGGCCAGGATGAGAAGGCTGAATGGACTTGTGCAAGCAGCACCCAGGATCTTTGCTGATGTTGGGTGTGATAGTGCCAGCAGCCATTTCCCAGACACCCTTCCTCTCTCAGCACGTGGGGAACACACACAGATTTCAAGCCAGAAGAAAGAGCAGTGAGCGTTGGCTACTGTGTGCTTACTCTTACTAAGAAAATCAGAACTGCACATTTCATACAGATGAGTGCATACAAAGGCATCTGGTTCTTAGCATAATTGAGTCTAACCACTGAGAGGGCACCATGGCCGCAGTGTCCAGATCATGCACTCCAGTTTGCTCTAATAGGAAGAAAATATGCATAGGGATAACGGGACATTTTTCAATGCCCTTGCTGCCTCTATCTTTCTGTCTCTGGCTGGAATTATGTTTGTTTGTTGAGTTTTTTATTTGTTTGGTTGGGTTTTTCCCTTGAGTGTAATAGTTTGACTATGTGGAACTAAAGGCTGGTTTCCAGACTTCGAGAGAGGGGTCTGTCCCCTCCCATTCCCTGCCCATACTCCACGAAGCTCAGACAGAACCCAGCCCCTCCTCTCTCTCTCCCGCTCCTCGCTTCGCTGCTGTTCCCCCGCGCTCCTTCACCACCATCTCTCCACCTGCTCTCCAGAATCCACATCCATCGGGTGCTGGGAAGAGCCGTGGAGCCCTCTCCTGAGTTGGCCCTGCTGCAAGGGGCCCTGGGGCACCTATCCCTGCCAGCATCGAGATGGGGTTGTGATTTTTATACATTTATATTTTTGTTCTTTATCCCACGTGTTACTCTGCCTTCTCCGGTTCTAGGAAACCTGTTTCAGTTTTAATTTCCAACTTTAAGCCTCTCGTCTTTTTTCTTCTTTTACCTTTCCTGGGGAGGTTGGAGGGGGAGTGGTATTAAGGAAAGGTCTGTTCTCTGGTTTTTGGTCCGCCCAAAGGACTAAGCCATGACATTTAGGAACATGAAGGAGCATTCCCCACTGTTACCAGATGACAGAGAATAATTTTCAACTCATCAGCTACATTTTAGGTGAGATAGATCTGAAGTGGCAGTTCCCTGGTAGCTTACCAGTTCTTTCTATGTTTTTCAGGTGACAAAATAGTCATCTTTTTTCCTCAGAAGTAGTAACATGCTCAGTTCTTTCCTTGTCAAGACCTTGGATGCATGTTGACTCAGGTTTCCTCCCAGAAAAAGCAAAGCTCACGTGAGAAATAAAAGGTTTATCCAAGTGCACCCCTGTATAACCCTTTTGTCTTCTTGGACAGCCAAATATCAGAGAAAGAGAGACATGAAACACAGAGAAAAAGAGAGGAAGGTACTCATACAAATCCTGAGACTGGCCAGATAGACATTTGACACTTTATTTTTGTAGAGAAGTGGTAAGAACTTTTAGAAAGCCATACATACTGAGAAATGTGAAGACCTGCAGACAGCCTGTACAATGAATTCTAGCTATGGCAAGGGGAACAGGCACGCACTGATCATTCAGTCTGATTACAAACAAATCGCTCTTCCAGTAGTCAGATTTGAGGTGGCTTTGTCTGCAGATGCCTGGGATGCACGCAGTCATTGCCTAATGGAACTTAAATATTGTTGTTTGCAAAGTGTCCTGATATACATAGAAACATCTGTGGTAAAGAAAAAAGACAAAGGGACACAACCTTGTATTCCAATGTTTCAGCAGAGACTCAAAGTCTGTATAAAGCACAAGCAAGCAGACACCAGTGTGCACAATACCAACACTGACTCCAGTGTCCACATGGTTGTGTGAAGTGAATGCACTTGGCATCCTTGGTGTGGCCTCGGGTGGGTGCACTCTGTGGGTGTCCATGTTGGCCCATGTTGGCAAAGCAGCAGCAGCTGGAGCACACATTGTGGTTTGTGACTCCAGACCAAAAGCTAATCTGCAGTTCTCAGTGACCCACAGTTGCAGGTAAAGGAATGACAGGAAAATGGTAAAAAAATCCAGAGTTGGGTCTTGACATCTGACATTTCTCCTTGTGGAGTGCGTTGGGATTTTTTAGTTTGTTTTAAAAAAAAAGTATTTTGGGATTTTTTTTTCATTTCAACCCCAGATTTTTTGCCATGGTGCTGAGCTCTGAGCAGTTTAATTACTTGGGGCAGAAGTTGCCTCTGAGGGTATCAGGCAAGGCTTTGCTTACGAGGTAATGATGGCATTGCCTCTGGAACACCTCAGCAGCCACCTAGAAGACCTACACCTGAATTTCTGTATTCTGCTGACTCCTGCACAATCACTGCAAGACCTGCAGATCATCCATGCAATTTCTTTCCCATGTTACGGCTGGCACTTGAGTTTTTCCTTCTGAAAGGAGCTCATTCCCACTAGACATCATACAGTGCTCAAGTATCAAAATGACTGAGGCTATTTAAGTGAGTAGGGATTTGGGAAAAGCTGGTTTCAAATGCCAGTTATGACTGGCAGAAAGGGGTGTGTTCATATCTGTCCAGACAGCTGAGCTGCAGGAGAGGCAAGAAAGAAATGTTTTAGGTGGCTAATCTGGAGTCACTAGTTTGGAGTTCCTAACCTAGGAAACTGCAATCTAGCCGCATTTGAGCAAGAATGATAAGAAAGAGTATTCTGCTGTGTGCTGTATGCAGGAACCTCAGATGACCAAAGACCAGACAAGAGTGCTCCCTTCATGTATGGAGCAAGTGGTTTTTGTATCTGTCAAGTATGAAGAGCTGTAAATAAAAATACAGTGAAGCACAGCGGACTCCTGTCTGCTACCTGCCTGCATTTTCTTTTAGAAATGTGTGGAGACACATGTGATACGTAGCTGTATTCTAATAGCAGGCCAAGACCTCTCTGCAGCTTATTTGAAGCACTTTTTAAAGTGCAGTGCTTTGTTCC
The DNA here is from genome assembly GCF_003957555.1 of Calypte anna. NCBI lineage: Eukaryota > Metazoa > Chordata > Aves > Apodiformes > Trochilidae > Calypte > Calypte anna. The sequence continues at coordinate 156,442,629 of NC_044244.1, forward strand.
TGTACCAAAAGGCAATGCAGCTGTGCTTGCATTATCCACCTTCTTGACACCTACTCAGAATTGTCAGGTAAGTTGCATGACAAGCTGCCATTCTTCTTTTGGATTAATAATTATCTTTCTGTCATTTCTTTCCTATTCCATATACTCTCTCAGTATATTATCTTTTACATTTCTTTTCCTGGAGGATGCAGGTGGTAAGGCAGGGGGATATAACTTCTGTCATTTTTTCTGCTTTTTCACTAAAGTAGCTGAAGAGTCACTGTAAGCCTAGTCTTATGAAATAAAATTGAACTACTGTCTCAAAGAATCACTGTAGCTGCCGAGCTAAGATTCCTTCAGCTGCTGTAGTTTTCTCATGCACTGCCAGGAAAAGTTGTCATCCATCTTGCCAGGCCCAAGTGCTTCAAATAACAATTTTAAAACCGTGGCTTAAGTACAATAAAATAAATCTTTTTTTCTTTTTTTTTTTTCTTCCCTCTAATGGTAATAGAAGGAAAAGACCAGTACGTGGTTATCCGTCACAAGAAATCAAGCAGTGTTGCCTGAAAAGGCCAAAAGATGCAGAGCAGTAAGTGTGTTTAGCAATAGCCCATAGATAAAACAGTTAAGCCCCAGAGAGGAAGAATATGACTGAGCAGGCAGAGTGGTAGCTGTCCCTTGGATAGGTATCATGTAAAAATACTTGCCCATAAAGGAGTAAGGAGCAGCTTGAGTCCTCTCTTTCTACACACAGAACCACAAGAGTCATTCCCCAGGAGGAAAAGTTACATTGCCTATGAAACACTTCAGAAGCCAGCTAGGAGAGCTGCACCTGAATTTCCATGCTCTGCTGACTGCTGCACATCAAGACTTGCAGAGCAGATGTGCATTTTCTTCGCTCTGTTACGTCATTTTTCCTTCTCAAAGGAGCTCAGCCCCACTCCACCTTGTACAGAGCTCAAGTATCAAAATGACTGAGGCTATTTAAGTGTGTAGAGCTTTGTGAAAAGCTGGTTTCAAAAATCTAGTTATGACAGAAAGGAGTGTGTTCATATCAGTACAGACAGCTGAGCTGCAGAAGAGGCAAGAAAGGAATGCTTCAGGTGGCTAGTTTAGGTTTATTAGTCTGGAGTTTTAACCAGTTTTAATCTGGAACCTGTAAGCCTTCCATGTTTGAGCAAGAATGACAAGAAAGAATATTTTGCTGTGTGTTCCATACAAGAACATGACTGAGTACATGAGCCTTCTCCTCCTGTATGTAAAACCGCACATAGTTGACAAGCAGACAGGATAAAAAGCAAACTTGTTCCATAAACAGGAAATCAAATGAGGCCCAGACATCCAATATACATGGACACAGATATTCCACCCAGCCTCTACCCCATCATATTAACCCCAACGTTTCTTCACATTCCTAGTGCACCCCAAGCCAACAAGAGGCAGCAGTGCTGTCCTTCTCTTAGACAAATGCATGGGCTGAGGCACCCACAGGTTCTTCAGATTTTTCTTAGCCTGGCCAGTAGCCTGGAGCTCCTTTCCACCCAGGCATCAGTGTTCATTGCAATAGTGGTAACACAACTGCCTTTGAAAGTCCCTCCTGTCTTCCAGTTTGGTTTGAGATGGGCCAAAAGGACAAAAATTTAACAGGGAAAGGGAGGGGATGTCTAAGGAACAGTTAGTGAGTTCTTATTTTCAAAAAAAAAAAAAAAAAAGAGAGATAAAATGCACACTTGAAATCCTAACATTACCGAAACTATATTAAAATTACTGGAACAAACAGCTGAAAGAACATGAAACAACTATTTTCTGAACTTGAAAACAACTAAACCAGAACTCCTAAAATTGTTCCCATATTGGCTTAAGGGGAGGAAAGGGAGCCTAAGACACTACATTTGTAACAAAGTCTATCCAAAAAAGCATAAAAAATGACTTTTGTCACTCTTTATGCTTTTTCACTATCCTAGCTGAAAATACACTCTAGACTAATCTTGAGAAACAAAACGAGATAACTAGAAGAAACTGATACAAGAACATGAAACAACTCTTTCCTAAATTCCAAAATGACGAAACAAGAACTATCATTCTACCACTACAGGCTTAAGGGGAGGAAAGGGAGCTCAGGCTGTTTGGCATAAATGCAGTCGTTCGTAGCAGTGAAGTCTGCTGGCCAGAGCAGAAGGGCACCGGGTGTCTCTCCTTGCAGCCGCCGAGGTGGTGCTGGGGCTGCATCCTGCGCCTCGAGGCCCAGGTGTCAGAGCTCATCCAGGGAATCCAAGCAAGGGAAAAGAAATCGGCACCTACAAGCAGAGATTCAGAAAGTGCTGAAGAAACCAGGAGAGCAGGAACAAGATAGACTTTGTCTTCCAGTCTTCTGCCAGTAAAATGGTAGAAGCATCAGTGCTGCTGTGAGCCCTTCCTTCTCAAGACGTGGGGTACCCTCAGACCCCGGCAAATTGACCAACATGGGGAGTGTCCCTTTGCCAGGCAGAAGGGCTTGGCATGGAGCCCCTTGGAAGATGGGATGTGCTCTTTTCCAAAGAGCAAGCAAAAATCTGGCCTGCATTGGGTCAAAGAGCCCAAGGTGGTGAGTCCTGTCACCTTGCTGGGGCGTGTGCTCCACCTTGCACAAACAGAGCTTCAGCAAGTACACAGTGAAAACTGCCAGCAGTGGAGTGGGAAGTTTCTCCTGACAGACACGTTCTCCCAAGGGAGGTGCATGCTTCCTCTCTGGGACAATCTCTGTGACCCTTGCAGCTCCCATGGAGCTGCAGAGCAGTGTTCAGAGCTTTGAAAGGCAGACAGCAGAACCTATTACACACCTGAGCTGCATGAAGTTCCTCTTGCCTGCTTGGATCTCCTTCGCAGCCTATGGATCCTGGAGAGCTCTGTTTTCACCCTCCTGCTCTTCTGAACCAGTTTCCTGTGGTGCCTGACTCTCCACATGTTGGCTTTCTGAGGAGAGTGCAGGCACCTGCAATGGAAGTGCTGAAGTTAAGAGCTGGGGAGGAGCTACCTGCCTGACTGCTGCCTAACACAGAGACCCCTTGGATGAGTTTGCTCAGCTAAGCTGGGTCACTTCCAGTGGGATCACCCCACCAAGTGTGATGGCCAACATGCATCAGCCTTATCAACCTGCACTTGTGCAGAGCTGCAGGCTGCTGGATGTTCTCGCTTGTCCCTGGGGCAGCAGGCCCACTTGCTGAGGGTGGAGGCTTTTCCTGTCATGCTGTTTGGGAACCTCACATACCTCTGATGTTTCTCCTTCTGCCTCTGGTTCAGCAGCCTCCTCCTCAAAGAGTTCCCTGTGGTGGTCAATGAGGAACTCCAGAAGCTGAATCACCTGCACAGAAAAAAGCAGTGGTTTCCAGGTTTCCAGGATCTGTCTGAAAATGCCATTCCCAGCCCTGAACACAAAGCTGCAGCTGTGAGGCTGCTCTGAGCAGCAGCTCCAACACAGCCTTTCCTGAAGAGAGGAGGCAACCAGGTGCCTCTGAGCAGCCAAGCTCAGGTGTGCCCAGAAGCCTGGGGCTGCCTGGGGAACACAACGTACCTTCCCTGTCACCTGCAGCAGCACATCCAGGGGAAGGGTCTGCTCCTGGGGTGGGCTGAGGAGGCTTGGCCCCAGGCAGATGGCCAGGTGGCCAGCAGTCATGCGGGTGGTGTCTGCATGCCTGCTGATTTCTCCAAGCAGGGCCAGCAAGCTCCTGAGGAGCTGGAGGTTGGCCTCAGGCAACTTGCTGGCCACCCTGAGGGAGCAGGAACACAACATGACCAAAGGAAATGTTGTCAGCCACACAACTCTCCCAGCGTGAGCTCAGCCAGTGCAGGGGAGGCTCCCTGGTGAGACATGGTCTACAACAGAGGGACCACCTCTGCTGAGATAGCCCTCCCTGCTCTTCTGCCAACATTCCCTGCCTGGAGCAGCCCCACTGCCTCTGGGAGTAGATGCCAGGAGAGAAAGGCTTCCCTGTTCCCTGTGCCTCTTCTCCCCGACACCCCCATCCCACAGCAGCAAGAGAAGAGGTGGCTGACAGAAAACACGGCTTTGGCCACGAGGCCATCGCTCTCCAGGCAAGTCCCTGGCTCTGCAGTCCCTGTGGAGGGAGCAGGCAGGCTGCTCTCTACACTCACTCCTTCATTGCTGCCAGCCCCTCCTGACTGCTGGTCTTCTGCAGGGCTCTCATCCACTCCTCGTAGAGCTCTTCTTCGAGGAGCTTGGAGGGGATGTTGCGGAGGAAGTCCTGCAATGCCAAGGGCTGTGGCTGAGGCGGAGGCTTTGGCCATCGCTGCCCGGAGGGAGCACAGGCAGCATCCCCAGTGCTCTGGCCGACTCCCAACTTTGGGCTGCAGCTCTGGCAGGTGCCCATCAGCAGCCACGGAGCCAGGAGCTGCTGGGCTCCATCTCAACATTGCTCACCTTCAAGATGGTAGCCAGCAGGTGCACAGGATGGCTCCCGAGGGGGACCTCTGCTCCGCTGTCGAGGGCCTTTCTCAGCTGGCGGCAGGCACGCTTTTCGGCCGCCAGCCGGAAGATCCCCTCCGTGGATGGCCCTTGCTGGTGCAGAAGAGCCAGCAGGTCCTGCAGCAGGGGAGAGAAGAGAAGAGGAGAGAGGAGAGAGTTGCTGGGCTGGAGACAGGCCCTGGGGCAGGGGAACCTTCCTGAGGGGCAGGAGTGAGTGTGAACAGAGCTAGGCAGCTCTCCCTCTTTGAGAAAGAGATGGATGGAGGGGGGACCGTGGGCCGGAGAAATCTTGGTACCCTCTGCTGGGGACATCACCTCTTCAGAGGAGCCACAGGGATGGATGGGGATCCTCTGGTCAGGCTTGCTCACCTGGATGGGCTGGGGCAGCGTGCCGTCCTGGCTGCAGACAGCTGCCAGGGGCTGCCCAAAGAGAGCAGCACTGCTGCCAGAGCCCCAGCCTGGGGCTGCCAGGCAGGTACTGCTGCCTTTGGGCGCCTCTGCAGCGGCCGAGGTCCCTCGCCGCCCAAAGAGCCGGGGCAGCCCCCACCTCCTCCTGCGGCTCCCACCTGCTGCCAAGGGAAAGAGAGCAAAGAGCCCTGGAGGAGAAGCACTGGGAACTGCTGATCCCAGAGCCCCTCGCAGCGCTCTCCTACCACCCCTCACCCAGAGCAGGGGAGAGGCAGCATTTGGGAAGAAGGGGCCTGGCTGGGCAGCTCTTTGCTGCTGCTGCAGGGCCGTGGGGATGGGGCCGTGGAGAGAAGGGCCACCCTGTGTCTGTCTGCTCCAAACTCACCAGCCGCCTGACCGTCTTCCCCTCCACTGCCAGAGGGGATGGGAGGTGACTGCTGCTCTGTACCAGCCTGCAAGAAATGTGCTGTGCTCACCGAGCAGCCCCAGAGCAGAAAGGGCCATCAGGGAACTTCATCAGTCCCTGGCCCTGTGTGGGAGAGAGGTGGGGACAGCTGACATCCCTCCCCAACCTATCCGGACCTTTGCCTGCTCCTCCAGCAGCCTCTCCAGCCTGCTGGTGTTGAGTGTCTTCTCCTGGGCAAGGGGAAGAGAGCAGAAGGTGAGAAGCAATGCACCCAGAGCACTGGCGGGGGATGGAGCAGTTCCTGGGGAGAGAGGGAAGACAGGAGGGACACTCACAGCATTGAGGCCACTCAGCACCTTCAGCAGGAGGTTGATGGAGGGCAGCTGGGTCACCTTGGGTCCCTCTCCTTCTTCTGGTATACTGTGCGTGGGCAAGAGGCAGACCAAGAGCTGTGTGAGACACACCTTTCCCCTGTCCTGCCAGCCCAGGGAGCACTCCCAAGAAGCAGACAGGTGACACCCAGAAGTGGAGCGCAGAGCAGTGGCAGTGGTGAGGACGGGTCTGGGATTCAGCTGGAGCCCCACAGCCACGTGAAGCAACTCAGCCGGCTCTGCCCACTCAAGAGCTGACCACAGGCATAGGGGCATCTGTCCCCAGAGCAGGGAGCAGTGTTTTGTCATGGTACAGCTGCAGGTGGAGCTTTCCTCTCAGGACGTGACCACGTCCACCCAAGGCTTCGCTGCCAGGCAGAGCTTACCCAAGGAAGGCGCTGACCCAGAGCTCCTTCAGCATCCAGGAGCTGCAGAAAGAAACAGCCCAAGTGTCCCACTGCACCTGCAGGCTGGGGGCAGGTGCAGGCACAGCCCTGTCCTGTGGGGAAGGCCACAGAGGCAGGACAAAGCCCCGTGGGGCAGGACATGTCAGCCAGACTCACGGGAAGGTGACAATGCAGGAGCCGTGGGACCAGGTGAGGACAAGGGAGTTGCTGTTCTTCCCTTCTTCCTCTTGAGCTCCATCCCCGGCCACCCCTGTGCTGCCGCACAGCACCTGGAGCTGGTCCAGGGCCAGGACAAGCTTGGGGCGCGGGGCTCTGCCACGTCTGTAAAGAAGAGTCACAAGCAGTGACCCGGAGTCAGCCCAGCCCGGGGGCTCCCCTCTGGCATCCTCCTGCCACGGGCATGGCCATGAGCGCATTCCCCAGCAGGGTGCCAGGGGCCCCGGGGCTGCTCCTTGGCTGTCCCTGCCCTTGTGCCCTGTGCCAGGAGCAGGGCTTGGGAGCAAAGGCAGATGGGCTCCAGGAGCCTTACTTGGGCTTGGCGATGACCAAAACATCGCTCAAGAGGAACAGGTCCCTTTCCCTCGTCTCACGGCCCAGGGTCACCCTCACGCGCTGGCGGAGCAGCACCTCGAGGGAGCGGATGGGCACACGCTCCCGCTTGCTCCTGCAGAGGAGATGGTGTCGGGCATGAGGGAGGCGGCTGCTGCGGGGCGCCAAGGGCTGTGCCAGCGTCTTCCCAGTTCACAGGGGGAGCCTACCTGGAGCCATGGCTGCAGTTCAGCTGTCCCATCCTAAAAGCGTTGGGAAAAGCCTCGCCTGGGACACACTGTGTGGCTGAGGGCAGTGCCCAATGGCCCAAGCGAGGCTGCCAGAGGGGTCGCAATGCCACAGAGAGCTGCTGGGCAAGAGCGTGGCTCTCCAAAGTGCTGCTCCCTGCCTGCACAACACTCTCTCTGCAGGCACTGTGCCCGTTGCCAGGGGTGTCACCACTGGGACCCCAATAGCTCAACAGAGCCCTTGGAAAACAGAACCATGGAACTGTGGAACCAATGGAATGCACTGGGTTGGAAGGGACCTTTAAAGGTGACGTAGTCCCATCACCCTGCACTGATCAGGGACAGCTTTAGACTGATCAGTTTTAGAACCATGTTGGCTGGAAAAAGACTTTGAGGATCATCAACTCCAACTGGCTTCATCCAGCCCAGTGGCCAGTCTTCTACTAACCCATGTCTCTGAGCACCAGGAACATGCATTTCAAGTACCTCTAGGTATGACTGCACCACGTGCCTGGGAAGCCTTTTCCAGTGTCTGAAATATCTTTTGGTGAAAAATGCTTCCTAGGAGCACATAAAAAAAACCTGTGACATAACTTGAGGCCATCTCCCTCTTGTTCTCCAACTTATTACTGCAGAAGTATATGTTAAGGGTCTATACTGGACCTAAAAAACAGTCTTCTTTTAGAAACAATGTTTTATTGCAGATTTTAATTTTCTCCATTCTGTTACGTCTGCTTTTATCCAGCTCAGAAGTGCCTCGTTACTTAGGATTTGCTTATGTTTGAGATCGCAGGATATCTTTCTGTTGAAAAGGAACTGGAGCATCCCTTTGTCAGTCAAATTCCACACTACATTCTCATTTCCAAAATGCTTGCAGTTTTCCTTTCCTTACTAATGAAAACTGCCAGATTTTCTGTATTGCTCCCCTGCAGGTGCTGGGACCCTGTATTCATCTGAAGGGGTGTGGCCCAGCATTACTTTGTGCAGTTGAGCTAAAAATCTGTGCCAAATTGTATCACAACCCAGGAATGGGTATAGCGGGGGTGACTGACCCTGCAGATATTGTCTGCAGGTGGTTGTGACCAACAGGAAGCAAATGAGAAAAAGATAGGTAGCTGATATTTCTGATCTTTGACATTTCAACGAATAAGACTAGACGTATGTGGGGAAGCAGGTAAGCCTAGACCCTTGTTGAAGAAAATTTGCACTTCAAATTTCAGGTTCATGTGCTTCAAGATTGGTGGTTTTTTGTTCCTTTTTAGAATGGCAGGAGATTTAAACTTGTCCAAAAATTATTTTTAGACCTCTACTCCCCCAGATGTGATCCTTACTGTCTGGTAATAAACTAAAATGGTGGCTGAATCTGCTGATTGCTTGCTCTTTTTCTTGAGAATCTATAAGACAGGAAGAGATTCCCCTTTTTAAAGAGATTGGCTGGTATTGTAAGAAGTTCTGACAACCCTACAGTAATATTGCATCACTCTTCATTTCAAGAATACCATTTTTGTATTTATCCTGGGAAGTAATTTCCTGGCGAGAAAAGCTAGGCCTGCTTCAGATTTGTTCTGTGGTAACAAATAAATGCAGGATGCTACAAAATTCATTATTATAACAAGTTCTCTACTGATGACTGTGTGCAATATTTGTGGAAAACTTTTTTGAGTGATAGAATGGTCTGGGCAAACTGACAAGTGTCTACCTCCTATGGATCTTCTGTTACACTCATAAACCTTCACTAATTAACATTCTGGTGACCCAGGTAACTGATCATATATACATTTAATGTCTGTTTGAAGCAATAAATCACTTAAAAATGCAATTAAATACTTCTGCTTCAGCGTGGACCTTTAAAATCAGCTGGAAATAATGAACTTCAGGATGATTTATTGAAGAGATTGCTCTTTCAGCTAGATTTTGAATAATCTACATGACCTCTTCTGAAGAATATTGATCGCTGCAGTTGGAATGGAGACAGGATGAGCTAAGACAGTGTTATTCACTTTTGCTACCACCCAACAGACATTCTGCCTCAGTACATCTTTGCGTATGTGATTTATTTGCACTGGCATATATCTAATTAGGCAGTCATAGTTTGAACGCCATCTTTCTGAATACAAGGGGTTTATAACAGGTAAGCCCTCACAGATCAGATCCTTCCATCTTCTGCAGCACATAATACTGAAACTTAAATCGTTTGTTGGTTGTCAGATTTTCTGATGAAATTGTAACACCACAGGACATTAAGAATGCACATAAGGTACTACTGGTTTCCAGTTAGCAAATATAATGTCTACAAGCTGTGGGTGTTGTAGGTGTAATAATCTCCTTTCTCTGGGAAACAATCATTTGTTGATTAACTTGGATGTAAATAGCATCATAAATTTGAATCCACATAACAAAGAGGATGTTCTCTGTACCACTTGTTGACTTCACAGGTTCTTGTTGGACAAATAGGCCAACCTTCTCTTCTGGCAAACAGTAGAAAACTGTTGCCATTGCCTTAGAAGAGCTGACTGCCTTGCTCAGATTGTGATCTTTGACTTTTTAAGGGTTTTGGCCAGTCTGAGCATTATCCTTAGACTGTGGAAGGTTTATTCATCTCCAGTTCTTTCTGGAACGTACTTTTAGCCTTAAAAATAATCTGTGTCACAATGGAAGGAACTAAGCATTACATTTCCTCTATAATTCTTCTGGGGATCCAAATTGTTTTATGTTGTTTGATTTCATGTTCCCATTGTCAGCCTCCTCATGTTTCATTTCTATTGTACAGGAAGGATAACAATCTAAGACAAGTAAGTTGCAGAAAAGATCCCATCAGTTGTGCATGATGGTCCCTTCCTTGGAATTGAGGAACTCTGTTTTCCTTCCAAGTCACACATATGTCTCTCATAATACATGTCAGATAAGGATCTCCACTGTAGCTGATGTCTTTGCTTAAGCTCAGAAGAGGGAATCTCTGGAATGCCAGCTAGCAGGACTCCATCCTGAAGGGTCCCTTGTTGCACTTATTACTGTATATTCTGTCAGAGATGAAAAAATAACTTTAGCCTTTCTATTATTAAGAGCTGGAATGACAAATTAACAGCAAAATGAGCATGAGTTAGGAATAGCTTTCTGCTCGAGCAAAGCTGAGCTGTCTACACACTACAGTGCATGTGTTTTTAAACCTCTTTTGCTTGCTTTACTACATGAGCACTGGCACAGTTTTATCTCTGCCATATAATAAAACCTTTATGGCGAAGAAGTTTTGTCTAAAAGCCAGTCGAAACCTCCGCTGGTGTAATTTGGGCCTATTTCCTCTTTTTCTTCCACTTGTTACTTTGGACATGAGGCCAACACCCACCCCATTGCAACCTCTTTTCAGATGAGGTCTCTCCTCAGCCTCCTTTTCTCCAGGGAAAACATCCCTAGTTCCCTCAGACTCTTGTCATGAGACTTGTGCTCTTAACCTTTCACCAGCTTTCTTGTCCTTCTTTGAACGCTCTTCAGCATCTCGGTGTCCTTTTTGTAGCAGGGAGCCCAAATTTGAACATAGGTTTTGAGGTGCTAATGTGTTAGTGTTAATGTAGTAGACACAATCATCTGACACCACCAAATCCCCAAGAAAACAGAGGCAGGATTTTTTTTTCATCTGGACTACGCCCTTTATTTTTATACCTGTAGATGGTATGGCAGGCCATATTTAGCACATACTTTTGACATCTCTACTAAAATCTCCTTGACATTTCAAACATATCTTTAAATTGTTTTGGGTTATGGAAAATGGCTGAGTGCTGGGCAGTGGCAAGGAGAGCACTTGAATAAACATGGAACCTTTTGTCTGACCCAGAGCCACAGTTCTCCTGCTCTTTATGCATCTGAGGCTTGTTAGTCTGGAGCTAACACCTGCTATAACAAGATGCCTTCTTTCCAGGTCAGTTCAGCCCATGCTCAGCTTTGCAGATCCAGCATATGGCTATGTTGTCTTTTCTTACACCCTTGCATACCTTAAGACTTAAGAAAAAAAGGGAATTTATAAATAATTTTCAGTTGATTTGACTTAGCAGTATTCAAGTCTCCACACAGAAGAAAAATATCCCAGCCTTCCCAAAACTGAGTAATGGATTTCTAGGAGACCTCGAAGCTGTGAGATCCTATTTTCTCTCCGCAGGTTGTCTTGTGCTCTCTGGGGGAATCTTCCAAGGAGCTTGTCTCTCACTGCCACAAAGCATGTCACCAGGGTCCTGTTCATCTTGTCTCCTAGCTCACTGCATAGAAAAAAGGCCAAACCATCACAACTGAAGGCCACAGAGGAGCACCAGACTCCACTTTCTCCAGTGTGCCAGTGCAGAGGATGCTACAGTGGGTATGGAAGGAAGGCATCCATGGAGGCTCTCACTTTGGCAATGATGCTTGGATCCAGGCTACGTGGAGGGAGACCACAGCTCCCTCCCTGACAGTGTGCTCTTTCTCAAAGTTTTGGGGCAGCTGGCTGAGTCTGTGGGAGCAGCACAGATTTACCTCTCCCTCACCTGCCAGGCCCAGGTGCAGTGGGCAAAGCTACAGTCCTCTGCATCCCGTGGGTTTCACCACCCCATCCAGGTACAGGTTGGCAGACACCAGCACAGTGGCTTAGTTGGGTGTGCCCAGTACAGAAAAAACCAGCCCTGGGTACAGTTCTGGAAAGAGAGTTTCATGGCCAGCACTGAGTGACCAGGAGCATCCGTGTTGGAGTGTTGCATGGCTGGGGCACTCACCTGGGTACCCTCAAACCTGCGTGAACTTCAGCCAGGGCAAGAGGATTTTCAAGAGAAGCTTTTTCCTTAGAAGTCCACCCCAGTGACAGGAAATGTCCTTCAACTTACACATTGTGCTTTTTGAAATGTTTTTATTTAAATACACATTTTCTCTCATGGATGTTCAGTTTCCAAGTTTCATTTATCTTGAAGTATATTTTCCTCCATATGCTTACCATCAACTGAAGAACCAGAGCTGATGAGCTGCTCAGAAATGTTTTGTCATGCAGTGAAAAGTTTTTTTCTTTGCAGCTAGATGTTTTTATATTTAACTTGCATCCCTTCTGAGAAGAGATGAGCATTCACTGTTAGTACTCTTATTTCATACTTGCATAATAGCTATTCATTTGCTCGACAGCTGAATTTTCCCATTAAGGATTTCCAAGCTTCAAATAAAAGGATCTGGATTTGCAATTGCAATTTGATGAAAACTTGCCCTGCATATAATTAGTACAGAATGGTGCACGATTCCATCACCTTCCCTATGATGGAAGCCCTGGCTTATATTGTGCAGAGCACTCCCATTTGATCTAGACAAAACTGACTCAATTTAGCAACTCAGTCTCACTAAAGAGCTCTATGCAATATGATAAAGTGTTTGGTAAGTGCAAGGATAAACAGAGATCTTACTACAGAAAGCTATTAGATAAATTTGCAAATGGAGTTGTCTGTTTACATTTTTAAAAAACCTCATGCAATTCTATAGTTCAGTGATCCATACAGATGCATTTCATAATTATATTAAGCTTCAGAATACATTTTGGATTATACGCTGTGAGAATTTTATCAATGAAAAGTGAAAGCAGAAAAAAATTCCGAGTTGGTTGCATTAAGCATAATTCAGGATAGGTTTAAGACTCATTATTTTTTGGCTCTTGAAAAATCAATAAACATAACTGTCAATTTGCATCATGATACTTTAGAAAAGCATGGGAGTAAGAAGAAACTTATAAAACTTACCTCTGTGATTTAGGATTATCATGATGTATGCAGTCATTTAACAGTCTTTTTTTCTGTCATTATTTTTTGTCTTTTAGAACCAAATACAGCTTGTGTTCCATTCTAAATGCTAGTTTGTTAATGACGTGGTTGTTTGGAAAATAACACCTGAGAGAAACTTCCAGAAGCCTTCAGCTCCTCCTTCATTCTGAAGAAAACCAGAGTTATTTACATTTTTCTAACCATGATGTCGGATCTATGGTTTTGACCAGCTCAGTTGTACTGCATAGGTAAACAGTTTCATTTAGATTTATTATCTGCCCATGGATGTCTGAAATCCTACAGAATTTACATCATGTAAATGGCAGGAGTTCATTCTCACATTAAACAGGCCTGGGGCTGCTTTTATATTGCAGCATAGACATAAGACATTGACAACGTGTGGTGGGAGATGCTTGTCCATGGCCAGAGGTGAAGGTGACTGGGTAAAACACAAAGAACTACAGGATCAGACATGAGACATCGCTCAACATCACAAGAAACAGGCTATGAACCTGCCAAAAGTGATCAACAGTGCCACAAGAGGTGTCTGGGTCTCTCAGGGGCTGAGGGATGTTATGGGTAACCCTATTTGTGACACCAGGTAAGGCAGAGATGACCTAGGAAACAGCACCAGAAATGCCATGTCTGGTACAGAGGTAGCAAAACTGGGGCCAGTGGGGGAAGAGCAATTGGTGGGAAGCTGCTTGTTTCAGAGGGAACAAAGGGAAAAGGAAATGGGAGAAAGGGAAGAAAAAAAGAGAAGAAAAACCCCTAAGAATATGGGAGTGGCTTGGCTCTGCTTTGCATCTGACCAGCACCTGAACACCATCTGAACTCCTAAGTATTTTTTCTGTGCTCTCTGTGCTCTCCTGGTGGGATGCCAGTGAGCTTCAACCCAAACTGGAAGGGCAGCTACAGAGATGGCTATTCCTATTTACAAGGAGTCACATGGACAAGAAGAGGGGCAATAGGCACAAGTTGCTCCTGGAGAGATTCCAGTTGAACACAAGAGGAAAATTTTTCACTGTAAGGACAGACAGACATTGGAATGGTCTCCCAGGGGAAGAGGCTTTGGAAAGTTTTAAGTCAAGCTTGACTGGGTGCTGAGACATACAAAGAATAATATTGGATGGGTAGGATCAGATGATCCTTGAGATCCCTTCCAACTAGACATTCTATGAACTAGCTAGTGAACAGGACAAGAGATCTTAGGGCTAGGTAGTAGAAAGGCTGTAAAAAATTGGAGAGACTGGTGGCTGGGGACCAGATACCAGAGGGGCTACAGGCTTATGCCAACTACTGTAGAGATGTGTGTGTGTGTGTGTGTGTGTGTGTGTGTGTGTGTGTATGTGTGTGTATTCCTTTTGGGAATACACATTTACCCTCATGTCCACACAAATAGAAAACACCTGGGTCCCAAAGCTGCTGGTTTTGCTTCCCCTTGGTTGAGACTGCACACACAGCAGTTGTGCTGATTCACATAACCTTTCGCTTCCCTCTTCCTTATTTTCTCATGATCCAACTTAGTATGATAATTCAAAATAAATTCTGCATCTTCATATAGGATTTTACTCTCAATGCTGTGTAGGCAGTGTCTGCAGTCTGAAATTTATTGTAGCTGTGCCTGTGTTGCTGCTAGGAGTGCAGGCCTATGGGGAATATGTTAAAGTGTAGGATACACAATGTCCCAAGTACTTGTACCTGTGCCTCTATATAACCTTTCTTCAGAAAATTTTAGAGGTCGTGTTGAACTATTTTAATTTAATTTTTTTATGAGATACACTAAATAGTGTGCAGACACATTCAGTGCTATAGAATTTCCATGCCCTCAAAAATTACTGAGTGTACTAGTTTTATTGCTTTTCTTTTTTTTAAATACCTGTTTAAATAGCTCCATATCACTGAGATCTTTCTCACAAGGATGCTACTAGCTCTTATTTCAGTTGTTACTATTTTAAATCTGTTATTTATTAAAAAAGTAAAGGAGGGGAAACCTTCTGTGGGACACCACTGGTCTATTTCCACAACTGCTAGTGATGACCAAATTATGTGTGTAAGGCATTACAAGCCACAGGACTAATCTTAGCTTCTATGGAAGTAAAACAATACTTTGAGAGTCAATATTTGATGATACAGCATGTAAGTCTAGAAAACTGTTTTTTAGAAAATGATGAAAAATTTATGGTGATTAATCTGGTGGGGGTTTTTTGAATGATAATGTAAAGACATTTTCAGCATTATCTTTAGGACTGTACTGGTTTTGTAAATCCAATTGTGACTTGCAGGAGTTATGAAAATCGTAGAATCAGAGTATCATAAAATGGCCAGGGTTGGAAGGGACCTTAGAGATCATCTAGTTCCATCCTCTCTGCATGGGCATGGACACCTCCCACCAGACCAGGTTGCTCAAGGCCCCATCCAACCTGGCCTTGAACACTTCCAGGGAGGGGAAGCCACAACTTCTTTGGGCAACCTGTTTCAGCATCTCAGTACCCTCACAGGAAAGAATTTTTTCCCAGTATCTAACCTAAGTCTCTCCTTAAAGTCTTAAACCATTTCCCCTTGTCCCATGTCCTCTTTACCTGTGTAAAAAGCCCTACCCCCCCTTTCTTGTAGCTTTCCAATATCTTCAGATATTGGAAGGTTGCTATGAGGTCATCTTGGAGTCTCCTCATCTCCAGGCTAAACAACCCCAACCCCAACCCTCAATCTGTCTTCATAGGGAGGTGCTCCAGCCCTCTGATCATTTTAGTGGCTCTCCTCTGGATGTGCTCAAGGAGTGCTATGTCCTTATGTTAGGCACTCCAGAACTGATCACAGCACTTCAGTTATTCAGATGTTTATTTAGTACTTCAGGAGTTTATTTAAGACTTCAGGAGCCCTTGCAGGTTGCATAAGGCCCAGCTGGGACTGTCTTTCCACTCAGCTGCTGCTGAGACAGTCTGCTTCTCTGAAAGTAAAGGTCTGAATGAACTTCCCTCTACATATCGACCACCAGCCCTGGCTGACCAGAGCAGACAAAGAAAATAAGGCAGTTTATAAAGTGACATTACAGCTACTGCACCTCCCAGTGCCACCGAGGCCCTTCTTTGAGGCAGGAAGTTTCTACACTCTCATCAGACAACTGCAGCAGTGAAACTCCTTTGCTTCCGTCTGTGGCTTGTCATGATATGGTTCAGTTTTGTAACCATCATCATTATTCTCATATGCTGTTGGTCAAAGCTGCATCTTTCTGCTGTGATGGTTCTTCAGTTTGTGACACTGGTGGTGGCTTCCTTGAGCTGACCATCCATTCGCTGTCATGACAGTATCAATTTGCACATTTTATGCACTTGAATTTTTTAGTGTTTCAAGTACCACTTACAAATTAACTGTTGATAATCATTATAGAGATTTTACCTTCACCTTTTCTTCTATAAATATTCCTTGCTGTGCCTTCCGATTTTCTGTTATGTCCATAAACCACTCAAAATACTTAAAGATCCCTTTGAACAACTGCATCTGATTCATTCTTATAGTTACTGCTGTTTCTCTTAATATCTATTCTAACAAACTGTTCTGCCTTTGCTAATGATAATTTGATGTGTTAAAAATTGTCTTCTCCTTCTACTGTAGTTTATCTGAATATACTGCTTTACAAAAATGAAAGCTTAATGATGGCTTGCTTATTCCCTAGTACTGATGCAGGCAGAAGCAATAGCCCCTTCACAGTAAACTCTGTTCTGATCCAGAGTCTGTGCCTCATAGGATCTGGAAGGCTTGGCTTTTCTGTTGAAAAGATTGGTTAAAAGTGACAGACACCAAAAAAGAGCACAACTCATTTCACAGGGGCTAGGGGGCCAGTGGTAACTCCCCAGTTTTTCAAGATGTGTTCATGATCCCAATGGCCGATATGCAGCGTGAAATGCTCTGTTACCCATTCCTCAGTACTTCACTAGTAATCAAACCAGATCTGACCTGGCCTACTGCTTCATATCTAAAATAAACAGATTTTTAGTCTCCATTCTTCACACCTTTGTCATTCGACTGACACCTCCACAATAAAGAGTTCAGCAGCTCTCCTGCACAGTCTTGTAGTGACATGACCAAGCTACTAAATGACATCATTTCCCATCAACTGCTTCTCTGTGGATGTCCAAGCAATGATGGGACCTCTGAGAAGCCAATTGTATGCCATGGATCCATCAAGATATCTATCAGCTGGATGCTGGATGTCACATCTACTGTGAAATAACCAAAAAAAGCACAGCATACCTTTGAAGTGAGTTGTGGGGAAACCTCAGCATTCAGGGGGAAGTAAGCACAGCACCACAAAGTCTGACAGCTGTCCAAATTCATATGGCTTTAACATAAAGATCTGTGCAGAAGCTTACAGCTGGCATGCAGTAACAGTGAGCAGTCTACCACATAAATGTTAATTTTAGCAGTCACTGAGTTCTCACACATGGAGAGACGATTACTGTTAGAAGTTGGTAAGCTGGAGAAATTCTAGAGAATATTCTCTGCCTACTTATATTCTCTACCTATACTGCTTATATCATACCCTCCTGTCCCTCATAGTAATACATATTTCTTAGTCTCAAAACTTGATGAGACTAATATCTTGATGAGTGTCAATAATAAGTTAGAAAAAAAAAGTTGCTTCAAAATCTTGAAAAGCATAAAGTTTGGAAGAATGAGAAATTTTATGCTTGTTATTTATTTTTTTTCAGCCACAATGTCAGACTAGACGCAGCACTGTGAAAGTTTTTGTTTATTCACAGGACTAACCTCTAAAAAGAGGAACCTCTATAAACCCAGAATATCTGTCAAAAGCCTCCACACAGTTGTGCTTCTTCTTTTTCAGTGGGGCCAGCGAAGCTTTTGCATAGCCACTTCCTAATATTTTCCATGAAGACATAGTTCTTTCAAAAGCAGTATCAGAGTTTACCAAACTTACTTTACATTTTTGGAATGAGAGGTCCCATTGTGTGCATTGATCGCTGCAGTTACTTCATGATGGTTACCAAAAGATACTTACAGTAAGAGTATTTTGCATGTGAATGGTGCTATATAATCAATGACAGTAACACACTATTTTTCCAGATACTGGTTTATTTATCTTCCTCACTAAAACTGTGGATAAATCCTTGTGCTTTATGGCCAGATCAGGTCTGGGATAATTTGACGTGCTCAGTGAAAAAGCATTTGAGAATATCAACTGTTTTGCCTCCAGTGAGCACCAGGCTAGGCATTATTCATGGAACATGACTGTCAAACATTTTTGTTCAGTTGATCATGCGTGAAAGACAGAAACCTTTTGCATCAGCAGGAATGGGCTCTTCAAGGGTTTCATGTAATTTTGCTTCCGTTTTCAGGCACGGATTTAGGCTCTCTTTCCCAGCTGAGTCCCTTGAACAGCAAAAGAGAAATAAGTGCCCTATAATTTTCTTGCTTGATGTAGTTTTTAAGTGCACCCTTTTTCTCTGTTGAGCAATAAATACCAAAGCACTGCTACAGATGGTAATTTTTCTTCTCTATCATTAATGAAGATTTTTACAGCTAGTCTTTTGTGATACAAGCTGACAAGTTCAGTATTTTAAATCATTAAGCTTCTCTTTACAGTATTTAGTAAACCAGCATAGAAAGGAGATGGCAATCATTTTGATTTTTAGCACAGAAGCTCAAAATTGTCTGATGAGATCTGCTGCCCTGTGGATAATCCATGAAACAAATGGTTAATGAACAATTCTAATTCCTACTATAATCTTAGGGGCTCGTAAATCCTTCAGGGATACTTGTTTTGTCTTTGACTACACTTGGAAAAAATGTAATCCAGTTTTATATTTCTGTTGTATATAACTGCATGCTCTTTGACTAAACATTGTTTTCCATACAGGAATCCTCTTTTGCTTTGAAATCACTGACCACATCACTACCATATTTTAATGTGCTGCTGCTGGCAGAGAAATGACTGGAGTTTTTTTGCAAAAATTTTATCACCTATCATTTACCTGTGAAAGAATATCATATTCTAGGATTACCCTAGGATTACCTTAAGTGTGGCCATTAGTGATAGGGCAGGAAGAGGAGTGACACATTATTTTTATTTTTCATCTGGATATGTTTAATACGGCCCTATGTGGAATTCCCAAGACATATCACATTTGACACAATAAAAAATATTCTTGCAAGTTTGCACAAAGTCTGTTCTATATTCAGACAGAATAAAGTCAGCATAATGAAAAATCAGTGTTGGACTCCTCCTGAGTCTCTGAAAAAGACTCTGGCTTTTTATTCTCTACTGCTCTACTATTCAAATAGAATAAAATATCAGGCATACATATTTTTTCTATGTGTGAATGAATGTGCCTCTTGGCATTTCAGGCTTAGTGCACAGTGGGCTGGGTACTTGAGTTTTAATTTTCTTGTTCAGCTAAATAAAGTAACTTTTCATACTCCCTCTCTGCTTGCAGCTTTTGCAAGATTCTTTGAAAGATCTATTTTTACTTTATGAACACCTTATACTTTAATACTTTTACACTAATTCTCCACAAGCCACTGGCAACTGCTGCTGGTGGGCCACTAGGGCCCTGGAGTATCAATGAGGCTGTGGCCAAATGTGATTCTGAAGAAATGATATTAGATGCTTCTGTTTAAAACAGCTCTAGCAGCCTAGGATGGGTATTATTTAATTTGCTGATACCTATGAGAACTGAAGTCCCAAGGGCCAGTCAGCCAACAATCAGAAATCTAATGGTGCTACTTTGCTCTTGCCCCAAGTTGATGGATGTTAGATGTTAGGTTTCTGCCTACCTCCTACATGTGACAAAAGTTTCTGAAAAACTGCATCTTAATGGTTGCCCCATAGTTGGTACTAGGAGGTCATCTATTGCTATCAGAGGGAACCTGTCCTCTTCCTCTACTCAGACAAGATGTAAAGACTCCCTTGCAGAAAGCTACTTTTTTCCAACACCAAACATTATTCAATATTTGCTTAGTCCTATAAGCACTCCACTGCATCCATGACACAATTGTTAGAAAAATTATATGATGCAGAAGAAAGTTGTGTGCTTGCTGACTGCCTGAGAAGTATCCTTACTTATACACACCACATTTGAGCAGTCGCAGCCAGGAAAGGGTGCTGAGGGTAAGGATCAGAGATGGCTGGCAGATTGGATGCTTATAGGATCTGACCTCCAAAGAGGAAAAAGCTATGGCTTCCACAAACTCTTTGCACACATAAAACCTTCTATCTCTTGCTGAGGCATGCAAGAGTCTTGCCTTCCTGCAAGGTATTTGGCTGGAGCCAGGAGTCCCTGGTGCAGAGCAAATACCCCTGAGCATCCTGCAAAGCAAGGGTTTCCTGCATTTGTGGAGGGAGCACCACAGCACCTGCACATCTTCCCTTCCCCATCAAAAACTGGATGTACATCGTAAGAAATGGATGCAAGTGGCAGTCAAAGACCTGCACAGAGACAAAACAGGAGCAATCTGGTTTAGGATCTGGAAGCAGCAGGATAAAATTAAGTGTAGGTGAAACACCAACCTGAAATTCACCAGAGGTCTGGTGCAGGTTTTGTTGCCTGTGCTGCTTTTCATTGCCATGGTTGCTGTGCCCTCAGTGGGTACTTAAAACACACTTCAAGGGTTTCTGTGTGAGTGGCAGGGCTGTCTTTGACTGCATTTAGATGCGGACTACTGTGCCCAGTTCTGAAGTTCCCAACTCAAGAAGGACATAGAGCTTCTGGAGCAAATGCAGAGGAGGGCCATGAAAGGGCTTGTCCTGTAAGACAGGTTGAGGGAGTTGGGGTTGTTCAGCCTGGAGAAGAGAGGGCTGTGGGAATACCTTATAGTGGCCCTCCAGTAGTTGAAGGGGCCTACAAAAAAGTCAAGGAGGGACTTTTTTATAATGGCATGTAGTGATATGGCAAGGGGTAATTGTAGTGGAACAAAGCAATCAGACACCTCTGATTACTGAGAAGTGGGTGTGAGCCGCTATCAAATCCACCTGTGCCCAATCAGGGCAGGCCCCCTATTGAGCATGTGCAAGACCAGGGGGCCAATAAAAGGTGAAACTCACAGCCACAGACTAGCTCACTCTCAAGCACTGTATTACCTTTATTGTGCCACTAGCACTCATCACCTCCAAGGTGAGGCTCTCTGTGGAGTCTCGAACCCGGGGCTTGCGGCATTGCAGTACTGGGTCTTAACCAGCTGCACCACGAGAGCCTCACCTTGGAGGTGATGAGTGCTAGTGGCACAATAAAGGTAATACAGTGCTTGAGAGTGAGCTAGTCTGTGGCTGTGAGTTTCACCTTTTATTGGCCCCCTGGTCTTGCACATGCTCAATAGGGGGCCTGCCCTGATTGGGCACAGGTGGATTTGATAGCGGCTCACACCCACTTCTCAGTAATCAGAGGTGTCTGATTGCTTTGTTCCACTACAGGTAATGGCTTTACACTGGAAGAGAACAGACTCAGCTGAGACATTAGGAAGAAATTGGGTTTTTTTTTAAGGTGGTGAGACACTGGCACAGGTTGCCCAGGGGAGTTGTGGATTCTCCCTGCCAGAAGTATTCAAGGCCAGGTTGGATGGGTTTGAACAACCTGGTCTGGTGGAAGGTCAGGGGTGTTTGAACTAGGTGCTTTTTAAGGTCTCTTCCAAACCAAACCATTCAATGATTCTGTGATCTCATGCACAGACATCCAGACCCAGAAAAATCTTGACTGATTCGGTTTATAACTTTAGCCTCCCTCTACCCCAGCACCTGCTTTGCTGAGGTACATTGTGCATAAATCTGCTTTAAATAAAACATGAAAATGAGAAGAAAAATAAGGATTCAGAGATTTCAGTGCTAATATTAAAATTGCTTTCATTTCTTCAGGGAAATATAGTACTCAAATAATTTTCCCCTCTACACTTCTTATATACACAGGTGAGGCTAAACTTAACTGCACAGATAATTGAGCTCTGGATAACTATTGTTTTTAATCTGGTATTCATAGCAGACACACCAAAAATAAATTGATTCCTAGCTCTTTATCTACTGCAAGACTGAGATATAATGAAGTGAATTGTGTTTTCTTCACCAGTGAATTCCAAGGCTCATGAACTGGGATCTTGCATTTTTGGCCTCAGCCAAGTTCTCCCCTCCTGCTAAGGAGTGAAAAATTTCAGTCAGCTTGCTGTAAGACTACACACAGTAAAAGCAAACCTTAACACTTCTTGTGCAAAGTCATTTACACTGAGACACTGGAATCTGGAAAACTCCCAGAAGAGTGGCTGAAACAGCTTTATACACTCTTGTGGAGCACGTTCTGCTTGGAGAGGAAGCTAGAACACTGTTACAAAGCCCAGCATCCCCTTCTGTAGAATCCTCAAAAGAATTTGGGGATATTTGAATATTTGTCTAAAAACAGCTGCCCTGACAAAGGGGACACTGTGCTTGGGTAGAGGCCTCATTTGATAGCCCCTTGGGCTCTGTTCTCTCAAGAAGAGACCCCCATTTGGGGAACCACCCTGATAAATGGGCCCTATCCTTGCAAGAGCAGCCCCTCGTCTGGTGGCCATCCTGATAAGCTGAACCCTGTCCTTGCAAGGGGAGCTCTGTCTGAAGGCCCCTGACAGGCAGGACACCGTCCTTATTCCATAAGGGACAGGGGCAGGCAAGCTGCACCCTGCAGAGGCAGAGTGACATCTGGTGTGTGCCCTGGGGGCATGTGCAGAAATCAGGGTTATTGCTGTGTCATCCCATCTGGAGAGGTCCAAATGAACACCTGGGTTTGCAAGATATGCCAAAGCCCCCCTGAAATGTTGGGATCAGGCGGCATAAAAGAGGCACACTCAAAATGCTGGATGCGTGCCCACCATCCAAGGACCCAAACTTCCTACCAAGATCATTGCTGCATCCAAGGGTGGTGATATCTTCTCTATCTCTTTTTTATCTTTATCTTCACCTCTCTGTCCCTCTCTCTCACAGTAGGTCCAACCACAGTGTTAAAACCTTTAATTCTAGACCTGTCTAACTACCTTACATCTCTTCTTGTCTTTCAGAAAAATTGAGCTCTTTCCTGTTTCGTGACTGGAGGAAAATGGGAAGCTTACTATCTGCTATCTAATTTTATTTTTTTCCTTCCTCTGAACTTGTTTATTTTTTATTCCTGACAACTGGTTTCAGTCAGGAAAATAAAGTTTTGCGTGCTTCACCAAAAGCTCAGAAAAGGACATTTTTTTGTTCTTTTATTCCTGTTTTTTGCCCACTTGCCAAATAAACATTTCAACATAGAAATGGGTATGCAAGTGTCAAAGCACCATCAAAAAACAGCATTTCCATTTTAGAAGAAAGAAGAAGAAAGAGATAACAACCAGAAAAGACCAATCTTGGCTCCTTTTCTTTTTTCATGCAGCTGGTGGTCTCCTAGCTCTCAAATTTTACGAGGCCAAACCTTAGGTTGAAGAAACAGAGAGTGATGGTCCAAGCAGAGAGTAGAGGTAGTACCCAGCCTTTATTTTCTGCTCCATTCAGACATGCTGCACCCCTACACTTGGGTGTAAATTGCTGCTTGAAGATAGTGCCATCTCCCAGGTTGCAGCTGGAGACCTTTGGAGTTGCCAGGGTCTCCCTTGTCCCCTGACCATGCTCTTGTTCAAAGAATTTAACTTCCTGAGGGTCAATCCCATCCATCCATCAGCATGGAACTGGGGTACCCCCCTGCTCTGTCCTTTTGCCATGCTGCAGGGTGTGGGGACGCTCAGTTCCTGGGTCACACTTGCACCCTGAAACAGAGTAATTTCTAAGCCCTCTCCAGGAGAGGTGTAATTGTAGATAAATTGGAAGTCTTCAATAGCATCATGACATTGGAGTGATAAGGCCAACAGAGGTCCTTAAAAGAGAAGTTTCACAGATGGTTAAAAAAGTGGAGTACTGGCTCTTGGGATGGAGTTTCAAGCTTTTGTTTCATTCCACTGAGAGCAGAAGCAGTTCTAGGGAAAGAGGAAAAGGTAAACCCCAAATTCAGAGATTCTTAACACGTACTTTGCAGCTCTGCTTACTGGCAGTTGCTCCCTGAAGCATGGTCAAAGAAAGTAGCTGAGGGAACTGAAGAATTAATTAGTTTTTGTTGGTAAACATTTGTCAGCTTGTGATTAATAACAACTTCTTTTTGCTTATGATTTAAAAGCCACCCTCATTAGGAATATTATGACAGGACATGCCCAGGAATGCAAATTTAGGTAGTAGGAAACAAAGAGCAAAGCCAAACATGACAAGAAGGAATGTGCTAAAACATCTCTTCTGCAAGGAGTAATAAATACCTTCTGATTTTTTTTTTTTAAGAATTTGGAAAAAAACTGTTCCATTTTCTGGAATATTTTTCTCCTGAAATTTTGTGATTAAATTCCTTCACAGAATTACAAAGAAGCTTTTTATTGTTCCTTTAAATGCATATCCCTCTGTAACCTGAACTGTGGTGTTATGACAGCCTGAGCTCACTGTGAAAACATATTCAATTTCCTTCATTGTCCTTGCATCATATTTTTATAGTGTTATTATGCTTCATAACCAGTATCCTGTATTCTTCACTTGCAGAGCAGAGATAGTGAAGGATGCCATAGATCCTTTAGACAGAAGCCACCTGTGAAATTTATGCATTTGTATTAATGGAAAACATAAGACTTGTGTGATGCATTTGCAGTTTTACATACAGCATGAATCATTTACTTCTCCTCTGTTTGTGACAGTCTGCAGCTTAAGCAAATTATTTGCTGACACAAAATGTAACTGGAACTGTAGATTCAGAAGCTTTGCTGTGCTCTTTTATCCTCTTGCCTTTCCTCCTGGGATGTCTTGATCTCCCCTGAAGAAATACTTTGAAACTCAAACCCTTAATTTATTTATTTATTTGTGTTAGCTGCATGCTGGGTACTAATACAAGGACCATGTTCCAATGGAGCAAAAATGGATTGTCTTTAAAAACAAGAATTTTTGGACTACATTCTGCAGCAGCAAGACCTTTTCCAGCAATATGCACAAAACAATTTTCTGTTTTTTCTTCACACTCTTCCTTCCCACAGCTTGGTCTCCTTCCTCCCCAGTACCATGCTGTTTCCCACATGAGCAATTTTTAGAAGGAGCTGCAAAAGGCACCTTTTTAATTTAAGCCTTTCCAGTAAACTAAATGATTAATTCCAAAGCCAGTAGCAGCACAGTTTATTAGTGCTGCCCCGGACAGCAGGACTCTGCCTGATGTGGAATATCAATTATTTCACTACATTTAATGTTATTTTGGTTCCTGCTGGAGCCAGTCTTGATGTGACAGAGAACTCTAGCCTTCAGAGAGTGGGAAGGGACACTCCAGCATGAGTGCCTTCAGCAGATTCTTACCTCCTGGATATGTAAGAACCTCTTTCAGGACAGTTGTTGGAGATGCCTCCCCCTCCTTCTTGCATGATCTTAAAGGTAGGCAGGAGGAGATGAAGGTTCTGGGATGATGGTCTTCTCTCTTTTATTCGCCTGCAACTTTTTTGCTTGTAAAAGACCAGAGTCAAGTTCTTCTGAGCATCACTGGCAACACAGTGGCAAGATTTGACATCTAGGGCTGAGATTACAGGATTACAAAAGAGAATTTATTCAAAACCCAGAATGATTCACTGCCCAGAAATAAATAGAGGGATGACTTAGAAACTTGCCTGCTCAATGGAATTTTATATCCAATAGCCAGTGGGCTTGGATTCAGGACGTTGCTGCAATATGTAAGCCACAAGGACCAAATGCCAAGGCCCATTCGGTGTGTCTGTCCTTGTCCTCCTGCCTCTTTCTACCCTGGCTCATGTCATACCACCTCCTTCCATTTCAGAAGGATGGAAGGAAAATCCAGACAACCACAAAAGCCTCCAGTACCTCCTAAGAACTGATGCCTGTGAGTGGCAGATAAAGCTGCAATGCATGTGGCAGCTCTTGTGCTTCCCCTTCTCCCTCCTCCCTCTCCTGCTGGATATCCAATCGATGTTTTCAGGAAAAATTAGCTAAGTGCCAGCATCAGAAGTGCACGCAGGCAGCTTCACTTCTGGTGCTGAAGAGGCCAAACATCTGACTTGTAGGGAAATGAGAGTGCTGCTATGTCTGCAACTATTTTTCCTCTAATTCTTTGCTGCCTCTGCCATCCATTGCTGTTCAACCTCCCTCTGGTTGCACGCAGCAGCAGTGGTACTTTTTTCTGGAAAAAAGCTTTCTGTAGTATTCCTTGCACATCAGCTCTGAGGTTCTAACTTTGAAGTGGGGCCTGCTTTGAGTGGAATATGGACCAGGTGGCCTGTGGTGGTCTCTTGCAACCTAAATTATTCCCTGCTTGTATGATTCTGACTTCATTTATGACTGGACGAGCAAGGGGAGTCACTGCAGCCTGGGAACAACTCTGAGAAAAATTGCATGACTTCCTAGTGGCAATTATTTAGCTGATCATTCTAAATGCAAGATGAAGTCTATTGTATTTACAGAAACGATACTGGGGGGGGCACTTGGCAAATTAGGCTTCCATGTTTTAATGGGATGCTGCTTTCAGAGGGTGGTACCAGAGCACAAGGTTGTCTCATAGCACATTTGACTGGAGGATTAAGCAGGTAGATTTAAATGAAAGGAAGACTTTGTGCTTTAAACAGAGGTGTCAAACATGTATCTGTTCACCTACATGTCAGAACTGGAAGATAGTTGCCCAAATATAGGGTGCTGGCAACAGATTTGAAAATCTGTCTTAAAAAATGTATTCCAAAAAAGAAAGGCATCAACATATATCTCTCCCATGTTACAGACGAATCTGGAAGACATGCATGTGCTCAACTAAATCTGCTTAGCTCTGTGCCACAGGTACAAATGAGATCTGCAGGTGTGGCAGTGAGAAAGGAAAGGTGAGTGAGGCAGAGGAAGAAGCTGATCTCCCCGCAGAGAGTTCAATGATTGATTTTCTATTTCTTTGTTAATGTTTCTGTGGCTTCTATAAAAAAAAGAACTCTCATACAAAAAGCAAATTTGTCATGGAGTTTAGCATCCGGTCTCTGTGACACTGTTTATAGTGCAGATGTGTCGAGCCTGGGTCTCATCAGGATGAAAAATAATGTTACACTGCTCCCTTTAACTGCCTTTTTCTATCTGTATCCATTGCGTGCTTTGTCTTCTACTTAGATTAATTCAGATCATAAATGCTTTGTGACAGGTGCTGTCCTGTTCCACGCTTATGAGATAATAAGTATGATTAAGTAAACATTTGCTGGATCACTGTTTTTTAACCTCATTTGGGGATAAAACAGAATGCAGACCTGCACTTGTGCCATGGACATGTGCACCTGGGAACTGTACTCTTTAAAAAACTTGTCGTCATCCAGACAGGGAGTAGATGTCCTACTTTACAAGACAGAAGAAGAAACAGGAGAGCATTGTGAATTTAAGGGAGTGGAAACCTTTGTGATCAGTGGACAAGAACCCATCTTCTGTGTCTGTCTTGGTGAAAATACGGTGACTGTGACTGCTTTTGCAGTAATTACATATCATGGGAACAAGCTGTTCTCGTGGCATTTTTGGCTTGGCCATCTGGTAGGAAAAACAAAGGATGAAAGGGAAGTAAAGGAAATGTCATGAGGACACTGAGTGTCTGTGTGTACATGCATCAGGTGGGAGGAAGGAGAGAAATAATGAAAGAGGAAAAATAGGGTATTAAAAGAGGGAGGAAAGAGTAAATTAAAAAAAAAACTAAAAAAGGAAGCAGATTGCATCCCTATAAAAGACACAAACAATGAACCTGCTGGGGAAGGACACAGAAGGGGGAAAAAGGGGATAGGAGGGAAGAAAAGTAGACATTGTTGGGTTACTCCATCAGTTTTGTCAGAAACCATATTAAGCCCTTTACCAGCCATTTGTGTTTTCATTTGACTAAAACAGTATGTGTATTACTGAACTACCATACAGAGCCTTTGAGGTAAACAAACTTTGAGCAGAGGGAGAGACTTTAATTTTGTTTTTCTGCTTACACCTTTATCTGGGAGCTTTGATTATTTCTGAATTTTCACTAAGAAGCTATTACTTATATCCTTTATTATTATGCTGAACTATTGAGGCTCTCTGAGATAGCAATCAAAGAGAAACTCCACTGAAATGTTTTTAGCTACTACTCTCTCTTCCTCTTTCTGCCCAGTTTCACTATGGAGAAGGTTTTTTAGCTATGGACTGACATCTCATGACAGCATTTCAGAAAACCACATTATTCAGCTGCTGGAATGGCACTGAGTGAGCTGTGGCTTGTTTGAGGCTTTGTGCTTGTGTGCAAAGAGCAGACTGCTGAGGGACAGTGCACTTTTGTGAAGAAAAAAAACCCCAAAATGCTGAGGAGGCCAGGATTAAATATGCCTAAAAGAGTTAACTCCTCACTTCATATGTAGCAATCCAGATGTGTGTCTGCCAGGAGTCCTCTGGCTTTCGGAGGATGTCCCTTCCCTCAATCCCCATAACGGGTCCTCCTGACTCCTAGCCCTCCTCTGGATCAGAACAGAGACAGATGAGATGGGTGGCTGCGTGACTCAGGGATAAGATGGGGCCACCAGGAGAAGAATTCTGGGGTCTGCCTGTTCTTATGAGCTATACCTGCCGTGACCTGCAGCCACAGATGGAGCTGCTCAGTTGATAAATGACATTTGTTTTTGTCTAGGGAAGCTGCACAACAGGTAATCAAGACACAATTTCTCTGTCAACAGAGAAACCATCACCCAGGAATCACAGAGAGGATGTAGGAATTTTCAGCAATATTTGAGCAAGTTTTACTGTGCCTGCAGGAACCTGGATATCCTTGAGACATATTGGTATCCTTGGACTAGGTGCACATATAGTTTTGCATTTTACATTTTGCGCTTTTTAATTACCCGTTCTATTTCTCATTTTAATACTTTGGTTATTTTCTCTGTCATCTGTTTAATTTTAATTAGATAAACTGACTTTTGATTTTGACTCAGTGCCTTGGGACCAATCTACTTCTTTCCTGTTGTCATTTCTGTCCATGGAACACAGCTCTGGCTGACATATGTAGTCCGTCTAAATACCAGAGGTTTCTAAAAATGGGACCAAATGAGGAAAATGTCAGGAAAAAACCAGCACATTCTAGCTGTGATTTACATGGAGAAAGATCTGTAATCTCCAAGCTGATTGCTGAGACAAGTTCTCATGCTGAACTCAAACACGAGTTCCCATTGCTGATCAAAAATGGACACTGTTCTTTGAACAAAGGGACCCACACCTAAAAAAGTCATTTTATCTTGGAAGCAGATGACTTCAGTGCAGCTCTCAGAGCCTGGGTGGTTACCACAGTTCTTCCACTGAACAGTGAGGTGACACATTTCCTGCCTCAGTGGTGGGGCAGGTATGACAAAATCTAATGTGGGTAATACCAAGCTCTAGCATATTTCACATTGACCAGATAAACTAAATCTGTTCTGTTTGCCACTGTCCTCTTGCATCCTCCTTGTAAAATGGGCATAAAGATTTCAGTTGACAAAAGGTGGGAGAGTTAGAACCCTTCACTCCTCATTCAGGTTAAGCTACTGATTAACCAGGTAGCCACAAAGCCAAAGTTCCAAGTCTTACAAGAATGTCAATGAAAACCAACACTGTCTCCATCCCTAAAATACTGGGGAAAAAAAAAATCTATTTCCAGTCAGATACAGTGAGAAATCACTTAGCTTCACTGATTAAGAACTATTACTGTCAGGAATGATTAATTGTTACTACACTGTTACTCATTGAAGATACAGGCAGGAAGAAGGCAGGAACGGTTTGAAAAAAAGCTTGGGATGAGGAACACAAGTTCCAGAAGGCTTTGGAGATGCAGCAAGAAGACACACTGTATTGTATATAGCTAAAGTGTTCCCTGTGCCCAGAGCATCTCTGAAAGCAGGGTATTTTTCTCAAATAAGTAAGTAAACCCCTTATGTTGTAATCCAGCACGTGGTATATGAAACATATGGATGGAGAGCTAGTGAGACTCACAGCAAGCAAGAAAATATAATTAAGAAGTAGGCAAAGCTGAGTCAGACACATATGTGCCAACCAGGCAGGAGCATTCTGTGGTATTGTGTGAATGTGCAAAGACGTGAGCAGTGCTGGGCCTGAGGAATGCAATTACTTGAGATACACTCTGAAACTGTGACTGTGCCAACAGGTGTACATAAGGTGTTGAGGAATACACCACAAAACATTTCTGGAAGTCATAGTAGTTTTTCTGTTCACTGCTTGGCGTCACGTATTTGACTGCAAAACAAAACTGAAGGAGAAAAGAATATAATAATTTTAGGCCCTGTTAAGAGTTTGATCAGACTATAAAGATATATTTCATGGTGCTGATGCACAGATGCTGACAGGGAAATCATGAGATTACTGGCAAGCCAGTGAAGAAAATGAATTATCATAGAATACAGAGTAGACTAGCAGCCCTGTTAGTGTCAAGAAAAATTTTAGGAAAGCTAAAGTTTTGTATCAAATATGGATATTTGCATAGAATCTCTGAACAGAAGACTTGGAAGGAAGGACATTCCCCTCACTGAAAGCCAAAATTGGATTTCCTATATTTATTACGAAAAAAACATACTGCCTGGTAATGCAAGGGCAAGCTTGACAGTAATACCATGAAAGCTAAAATTGAGAGGTTATTATTGTGCTCAATGCAGGCATACTGAAGCTGAGGAGAACTCAGATCTCTTTAGTCAGGAATCCATTGGCTTCTGAGGAAAATTGAATAGCCCCAGGGAAACTAAAAGTCTAAGGGATTATCTAGATTAAAATACATGAAAGACACAGTGATGCTCTGAGACAGATCTGATACTAGGTTTTATTAGAATCCCTCATATTCTGTTCTTCCCTCAAAACATTACATGATGACACCATAGAGGGTCAGGAATACCTTTTTCAAAAAAAAAATAAAAATCTGAAACACCACAAAGCTGTGAAGTTTGCTGGAGCGAGAGCAATACATCCGAAGGAGACATGGGAGCAATACTCTGGCAAAACCAGCTTTGTCTTAAGGGTCTGGTATGGCACAGAGATGAATAAGATTGGATAAAAATCAGATGCTCTTTGCTGCCTTTCCAGCATGGAACAGTTTTGTCTTAGCTCTTTGCAAGTGTACAAACCCATCACAAGCCACCATAAAACGCCATGTAGAGGCCATTGACCAAATATTATCCAAGAAAGGTAATCCTTGTGCCAGGTAAGCTGCAGAGGTTGTATTCTCTGGTGCAGCTTAAGTGGCTCAGGAAATAGAATAAGATCATACTTGAATTATTCCTACTTATGAGAAAAGGCTGTAGGATGAGCTGCATCTCCTAGAGTGAATGGCAGGAGAAGAAAAACATTTATGCACTCAAACTGTCTAGTATGCAAAGTGATAATGTCATGGGAATATGTTTCTGTCACTGGTTGGAGGGGAGGGTATTCTGTGCATTAACGACCAGGCAGTACACACAGACAATTCCTACTCAGGATACTAGAAAGATTTAGGTGAATTTAGAAATAAGCTTTATGTTGGGGAGTGAACATCCAGTGAGCCTTATGGGATATGTAAAGACTGCAGAACAGCAAGGACCATTTTACTCTTTGTAAATCCTAGGCTTTCTTATCAGAAAGACCAGGTTAATTTGATTTTACAGAAGAGAAGTAGGGTCAAAGATTATTTCTTCATTCTCTGGAATATGAGCTATCCCAGAGACACTAATGCCAGGAAACAGAATGTATATGGGAACTGAAATGCATGCAAGGATGTGTAAATCCTACACCATGGTCCAGCAAACTATAGGAGAATTCAAACAAGAACCTTTGCTCTATTGTTGTCATACCCAGAAATGTTGACTAAGAGAAATATTTTATTAAGAAACAAAAATGAAAAAAGTATTTACTTGGAGTACATAAAAATAACTTCCAACACCCATGGAATCAAAGTGCTTTCACACAGAAAGAATTGAGCCTATCTTTTTGTGTAAAACTTACCAATACATTCAATGAAAACCATGACCCTAATCACATACTTCCTTTTAGTCTGAAATAAGGAAACCAGCAAAGGTGATCACATTTAAGTTAAAAGAGCTGCTTTTCTCAGTGTATGATTTCTTTCCAAGGCTCCCTTTCACAAAGCTGTGAAAAAGAAGATTCAAAAGTCAAAAGAACCAAGAGGAAGCAGGGGTTGCCTATCCACAAAGCAGAGATCAGCAGAAACGTGTCAGAAAACCAACACTTTGCTTCCTGCTAGGGCATTCTGTTACAACAAATAGCTAATATCTACAAGTAGCTAAGATGACACTTTGTAAGCAGAGCCCCAGCTACAAAACTGCTGTGCCCAGTGTTAGCCATCAGATGCCTTTATAAAATAATGGCAAAGGATGGATGTGCAATATAGGTCAGATGGGTTGGTTATAAACTCAGGACAGCAGTGAAGCTGTAACTGAAGATAACTTCAAAGTAGGGGTAGACTATAAAAAAATGAAAGCTTTTTTTTAATTAAAGAAGTCTCCTGAAACGAAAAAACCAGCAAGCTCCTTTTCCCTTCCAGCAGCTAGAGGGAAGTGGAGTTTCAATTTTATAAATTGCTAACTAATCTGCAGTTAATATAAACTACTAATCTCTTACTTATGCCTAAGGTCTAACATCCTCCTTGTGCCTGCCTTTGAAAGTGTCATTCAGAACATTTAGGGTACTGACGTTTCAAATTTCCTGGGGAAATTAAGAAATAACTGCGGTTTCTGAGGAATATTTTAAAGATATTTTCTACTTAATAAGCTGTTGCCACGGCTAAATTTAAATAAATAAGTAAGTAAGCATTTCCAAACAGTTAGGATGTGTCTGAATTAACACATGATGATTGACAGCATGGTATGACATTAATGTTCCACTTACCCTAAATACTAGCAAATCCACACATGCATACAATTAGGCCACTGAAACAACTCTGCCCCGTGGTCCCATGGTACCTACCATAGCCATATGCTTATGATTAAGGCTTCTCAGTGTCTGTAGCCCCAGAGCAAAATAAATTACTTTTTCATTTTCTGGTGTGTGATTTTCAATTCTTTCACACTAACCTCTGCTACCTTTGCTGCAATGAGTAGAATTTTGGAAAGAAAGGTTTAAGATAACATGGCATTTGGTGCCAAGATCAGCATAGGTGAAAATTCGCCTGCATATGACTGTTTCCATCAGTGAAGCTTTCAAAGAACTTCCCTCTTTTCAAAGAAGTTTTTAATCCCACTGCTCTTAGCAGGTCTAAGGGCAAGATGTTCCCTCATTTGCTGTGTTGCTCACAGCCTCACTTTGTTTCCAACACACACAAAGCCACCAACATCATGCTACTGGCAAATTAAACCCCTAGTTAAGCTGGTCCTTTAGGGGCACCTACTTGGAGGGGTTAATTTGCCCGTGCTCTTCTGTTACCAGCTAAATTTTCACTCTTTTTTTCTCTTTCACATTGCTGTTTACTAGCTGCATTTTGTCTACACTGTCAGCAGACAGAAGTCCTTGGTAGGACAAGGTCCTGTTCTGTGAAGAACATAAATGGGATTTTTCTTGCAGCCCAGGTAATGGGCTTCATGTTTATATAACAGAATCAAATGAGATCAGTTTTCCTTTTGAAGTTCCAAGTATAATGATGACCACACCACATTTATTACATCTCCTGTTTTGGTTTATCACCATAAAAAGCCAATGCAAATGATTACTGATAGCCATTCCTGTAGAGATCTTTGCCTTTTCTGTGCAAGACAAGCTCTAGTTGCCTTCCTTTTCCAAGTTCCTAAACTATTCATTCCTTCTCTTTCCTATCTCCCACTTCTTCTTATGTTATGAATTTTCTTTTTCTTTGTCTCTCCTTCCTGGCAACTGTTCTCTTTGCAGCTAAGTCCTTCCTTACTGTTGCCAAGCACAATTTCTTTTTTTCTGTAGGTTGCTAGGCAATATTAGTTTTCTTCTTATTTTACTACTCATGTGACTTCTGTTCACCATCCCTTTCCAACATTACCCCACACCTTTTATTCATTACCACCTCTGCTCACACATACACAGCTCAACAGAAATTAAACAAGTGAGCACTGAAAGGGGCCTAAATGAAGAGCTACAGCCTTTGAAAGTCAACATTTCTAGCAAAATTCAATATGTAAAGAATGCAATTTCCTGATTGCCCCAAAGAATGCATTTTAATAAATCCTAGATTTAATGGAAACAATTCAGGTGGACTGAGGAAAACCTTGGGTGTAATTATCTACTCTATTGTCATGCCTGATAAACATAACATGAAGGGCCACTGGGGTTAAGCTATACTTCACTATGTTTGTTTAAAAATCCATCACAGAGTCACTCTGCAACCTAATTTATTAAACCCTCTTCAATAAACAGTGGCATGAATAAGAAATGAATTCTTTTTCAACCATCAGAAAAGGAGAGGCTGAATGACTGGTGTTTTATATCAGACAATTCAAGCAACACATTGCAGACCTGCTATCCCAGATGACAATAAGGAAATTACCTTCTAACAGCTGTGGAATATCAGATATTTTTTTTTTCCTTTAACTTTTCTCCAACTTTTTCTTCTACTGGTTCTGCAGCACTGATGATAGTGTCCCCCCACCTAGATTGCTTCTGTGATAAAATTTCAGCATTGGCTTCTCTTCAAAATGGCACACAGCAGCATGGAATGAATGGGTGATCATCACAGCTGAGAAATTCAAGATAAGAGATTCACTTTAGCCTCTCCTGTGCCAAATTTGTTCTTTCCATAGGGGTTGCTGCACAAGTTGCCCCTCTGGAATCAGTTTCCTTCTCTTTCCTATACAAAGTTAGTATCCTGCAAGTTTCTTTTTGAGTTTTCCTCTTCTGGTAAAGGAGGCCCAAAGACAAACTCTTTCTTCCCAGACTGACTTTTCTCCATTCTTGACAAATACCCAGGCTAAGAGAAGCCCTGACAGTGCTCTGTGCCCAATCCTCCTCTCCACCCCAACCTCCAGACAGAGTAGACCTTGCTCTTCATTGCATCTTCATTGCAGAATGAAGGAGCTTCCACTGGCTGTAGCTGCCTTTTATGATTGCTCTTTTCATCTATGGGAGGATCTAAGAGGACAAATGGGAAAGTAAAATAATAAACAGAAGTCATATTATGATACTATATTAAAAATTATTTAATAATGCTTTTGTTTCAGCCTCACATGGTGATGCCAGGACACACCTTTTACCACTCCTCTTTCAAGGAGGTTATACTTTGTTAGCTTCAATGGAATTACTCTTAATATATGTTGGTGTAAGCAGAAGTTAAAGCTGACTTCCTGATCTTTGTTAAATGCAGACTTCTTTTTACCTCTTTTACAGATAACACTGCCAGAAAGTCTCAGTTCCTCTCATGTACCAGCTCTATAAAAAGGAAAAACGGAAAGAAAAAAGATGCTTCTGGATATTCCTTGAACAGATTTTATATGAAAACCTCAGTGTAAATTCTCAATCAATACAGATCAAAGTAGCCTTACTGACAGCAGTGCAGATTTACAGCAGCTGGAATTTATGAAAACCTTAAAAATCAAATTGGATTGGTTCCTCTTGTACCACTAAATCTTATCTCTAACAGCCGCAGTTTGTTTTGCCAAATAACCCATTTCATAAACTGATCACACTGTTTGGGTTTGATATATGAATATTGTGATGATAGAGCAAGTATTGTATTCCTATCTTTTTTTTTTTTTTTTTTTTTTTTTTTGGGGTGTGGGAGAAGGTATCTTAAAGGCTTTATTGAGCTAAATATGGAAGAAGTATTTCATGGTCAAAGCAGAAGAAACAGATTGTAAAAAGTGGAAAATTATTCTGACTAAATAATCTAAAATCTCTTTTCTGGATCTTGATTAGGCTGTAGGAGGCTGACAATAAGGTAATTTTAAAATTCAGTTACAAAGGAAGCTCCATGCTAAAACTTTTCTGTTCCTTTCCTTTTCTGCCCTATTAATATGGTCCTGATATCTGACACTGCCTGCACTGTCTTTCTAAAGCACCTACAAGAACTCTATGTTCTTAATCTTACCACTTTCATCACTTCCACCACCTCCATTACAAGCTTGGTTTAGTAATCTCTCTATCAGGAAATGCTGTCATGTTACTTGTTCAAGTCTTGTAAAATAAATTTTCTCTTTCAGGACACAAAAGGGCCAAAGCACAGCAGCCTCTTTCCTTCTAGAACTGTCTTTTGTTAGGAGCTGGCCTCAAGTTTCTCTCTATTCAGAGATGTGGTCCCAAATATCAGATATACTTTTCAGTATTCAGTTTTTTTCTATATAACATTATTTTTCTTGATTTGTCAATACTTGGCCACACTCAACTAGTCTCTTTCACTCTTTGGTTTAAGGATTATTCCCTGTGTGTGAGCCCATCCATTCCACTAACCTGGCTGGCTGAAATTTTGCTAAACTGCAAGAAGTTACTTGTAGAATAAAAAGCTCATCCCAGTGGTTAGTTTTGGGAGTCTTCTAGCTGCTATGGTCTAAGACTTCACCTAAGTGACTAAAATATTACTGTCAGCAGAAAGTCACTTGCTGAGCTGGATTAGGACCAAGTTAGGTCACCTTCAGGTCTGGTTGATGTCCAGTCAGCTTTGGTGTCTTTTTGCTTTGTGCTTAAGGGACTGGAGATAGCAAAGCCAGAGAAAGCTCTGGCCTCCTTTTACCTGCCAGCATGGATCCAGCAGCATGTCTACACATGGTAGATGTGCAGTCTCCCATATGGCTTGTTTTGGGGAGAGAAAGCAAGAGCAAAGGCTCTGTCCCTGTCCTTAATTTCCTTCACTGTCCTTCCTTCTTTCTTCTTGTCCTTCATTTCCTAAAGTCGTATAACCTCAGTGCCATGCTGGACTTGATTACTCCTGAACTTTAGTTCAGCTGATGAACCTTGTCAGGGCCTAAAGAGAGCAGACACCATTAAAAGGATAATGTAATTTTTTTTTTCTTTTTTTTATCTTGATGCTTAAAACCAGAACTCAAACTGACAGAGTTAAAAAATGGTCTCAGACTGGTGCAGTACTGCCTTGTCACTATGTTTTGCAAAGAGAAGGATGCTAGAGACATAGCAAGGGCAGCATGATGCAAAAGTTATTTGAGAGAGGCTGAGTGCCTTCCTCCTTTGTAGGAGTTTTTGTTCTTTTCCTCTCCAGAAAACCTCTTGTGAAACAGTGCTTCTGTGCTTAATTTCACCAATGGAGTATGGGTCCTTCCAGGAACAGATATGCTTATTAAAGAACATTTTGTTTACTGGCAAAGAGAAAAATCAATTAACCCCACTGGGAATAGGTTGCATTGGCCCAAGCCCTGGCTTGAAATGGATCAGCTGGGTCAGTCTCCACAAACTGATTGCAAAGTCCCATCCCATGTCACTGTGCCATCCACTGTGTTCTTACATGCAGTTTTCAGAGCAATCCACTGATGTGCAGCACAGTCCTCCCCTGTCGCCGCTGTGTAATTTTTTCAGACAGTGAATTTATTGCTTTTTTTTTTTTATATTGTTTTTCATGTAACCTAGTAACTTTTGGGTGCAGCTTATAAAAGTCCTATCCTTCCAGTCTGTCTGTTTGTGCAAAACTAACCTTGGCCCATTCTGTGTACAACTGATGTGAAGCAGCAGGCCTTGACAGCTCCTCATCAATAGAATGACTTAAAGTTATTGTGCCTGGGTTGGCTGTGTGTTTTTCTGCCTTCACTCATCTAAGATGCAGAAAACTTTTCATAAGCACATTTCTTCCTCACCCCATTTTACCAAAACAGAGCTTTAAAAGTGAAGATCCTCAATGATGTAAATATGGGCTGACACCCAGCTCATAAATCACAGCAATATTCTTATGGTGCAGGACATCATTGTCTGCACAGCTCCATCAAGGATGTGTGGTTATGGCCTTGTGCCCATCAGGAGTATTTTCAGCTCAGAAAATGAAAATAGAGTACCCATAGTTATGCTGTAGGGTGCTGGCACCGTACCTCAGAGCCTTCTAACTATGAAAAGTTTTAGGAATCTCAGCCCTTTTTGGGTAATTTTGGGCACAAGTGAAGTGCCAGAAGGGATGGAGAGAAACAGGGTGTGTTTGCATGGCCTTTTTCAGGGCCATACAGAGGTAGTGGCTGTGTTAGGAACAGAGAGATGCAGCTGCCCATGGGAGCTGCCTTCACCAGAGCCATCTCACCTAGCATTGCTCTGAAGTCTCTGCATTAGCTCCAGAAAGAGGAAATTCCTGGATGGCCTGCTGAGTGCAGCACTGCTTTTGGCACCTGTAGGAAATTCCCAGGTGGGATATTGACTCACTGAAAAGTCTCAGGAAAGGTGTATGCCATGCAACAAAATAAACTCCCTGATCTAAATATCGACAAGGGCCATCACATCCGGATAGCATAGTGCAAAGGTAAGGAAGAAAAAGAAAGGGTCTCCAAGGAAATATGGCTCTTTCATTGTGGTCCCACTTCTGGGTCAATAAATGCTGTCTTTTAGCTACCTCCCAGTTGCAAATGAGTCAAACCAAGCATCAGCTGCATTGATGAAGCTACCTGAGTAGGACTCTTTATCTGCTTTCTGAATCTACTGTTAGTTTTTTTTTTAATAAATGGGGAGGAACTTTTTATTTGATAAGCAAACTTAGGACCACCGAGATGATTTTTTTGCAGGGGTCCATCTCTGTGGCGGTCACCTGTCCGAGGAGGACACGCTGCTTCTCTCAGCTCTTGCTGACTGTAGTAATAACATGACCCATCTTGTTCCTGAAAATCAAACTGGTCCCAGTCTGAGCTCACCTGTTTGTTGTATTTTTTTTGTTTTTTTGTTTTTTTATTTAGGGGAATTGCTGCAAAAACATCTTCCAAGAAGAGTTACTTAAAGAACTTAGGAAGTTTTGAGGCAATTTTACATACAGGACAGCTAAATCACACTGTAAAAAAAAAAAAAAAAAAAAAAAAAAAAGTACGTGGAGGATCACTTGCTTTCTGTTAATTTCTGTTGCTACGACACCTCAATTCCAAAACCTGATTTATTAGAAGCCAGATCCTATGGATGTGTGTGGCTATGAGACTGAACCAAGGTCAGAATACAGTGGTCCCTGAAGAGGCATCTGCTGAGTCCCAGAGCAGGGGACTCAGTGGACAACAGCACTGCCCCTGAGGAGAACTAAAATGACCAGGAAAAGTTCAGACCTTTGCTTAAAACACAGAATACTCCCTTCAGCCAGAGGCTTTGAAAATACTGTGGAAACTGTTTTCCACTAAGAAACATACTTCCAGTTAATCTAACAGTTAAAATAGAAACCTGTTTGTGGGACTTCACCTCTTTGGCTCCTGTTCATCTTAGTCTGATATCTCTGCACAGAGTTTCACAGAACTGGAACTCACCATACAGTCCCATGATAGCCTAGGAATTTATCACTGCCCCTGTGGCTTCTGTTATTCCACTTGAAGTGCAGGAATAGATGATGTGTGGACCTAAGCATGGGTTTATGTAAGGGGGGAGGGGGCCTTTTCTCAGGTTACATCCCTGTACTTGTATTTAGCCACAGAACACTCCAAGAAGACAGGCATTCCCTTTGCTGATAGTGAAACTCACTTTCCAGAATGAGGGACTGGCTGGTAGCCCTGCCTGGAGTGAAGCAAAACATGGAGGAAATAGAGGGCTTTATAAATGAAGGACATATCACTGCATTTGAGAAGAATTTAGGACACAGCTGTGAGAAGGGGAAAATTTCAGTTTCCATGCTCTTAGAAGTGGCTGCCTCAAGCAAAGGTAGAATGGGAGAATAGGTAAGCAGCATATTTAAAGGGTTTATGGTTTTTTCCTTAAGCTCTTGTTGAGTCAAGTGCTATGATGCCAGATATTTTACATGGACCATTTGGACATATGGGCATATTTGCTGGACAAAAATGACATCATAAACAGTAATATTTTTGGACCTGTGTCTCCAATGCATCTTGGCAATAAATATCCACTTGAGTGCAGCCATCATAACTTCCCTCAAGCGTTTCTGAAATCTGAAGGCACAACAGACACAACCTAATTATTTCTTTACAGTGCTGGCATGGATAGGATCAGAAACATTCATTTGCTGTCCCAAGCCATCCACACCACATTCCTGTTCAGTCAAATTGTATTTGTGAGGCAATGGGAGAACTTCAAGTACCCAGGCTGCCTTGCATTAGTCATAATTGCACCATGAACTTTGGTAGAACCAACTTTTGCTAAAGGAGCTGATGAACTGTGTGCATCATTGTACAAAAAGCTCTCCCACTGAACAGAAGGGGATTTTGAAACACCTCCAAAGTGAAGGGCAATGGGCTGTAAGCCAAAGAACCCAGAATGTACGCTCATATAGGATATTTCTAGAGGCCAGAATGCAAAGAAAACATCTTCTAGAAGAAAACCATCCTCATGCTCTTCTTAGGATGAAGCTGTTACAGTGTACTTCATATCAGAGTAGCAAAAGTGCTGCTCCAACAATTTGATGTCTTCTGGGATGTATTAAAGCTATTACACTTATATTAAATAAGGGACAAGTTGCAGTAAGTGTTGAAACAGATTCACTCATTAAAGATACTGATAAAGATAGTCTGAATTTACAGGTCTCATAATGAACTACAACTCAGCTGGGCTCAACTTGCATTCTTTTACATCAGCAGTGAAATTCAGCCAGTGTTTCTCTGAGATATTTTTGTACTGTGTTCCCAAGTACTCATTTGGTTTTCTGGACCAATGCTATTCTCCAAGATGAATAAATCCCACCAAGCTACAGGGGTAGCCACTTAGATAGTTTTAGGCCAAAGGAAAAATACTTTCAATTGATTTTTCATAAAAAGTGTTGTTTTCCAATGGAAAAATCTACAAGGTCAAGCTTTTGTTCCTTTCAGTGGAAAGAAACTGCATATGGGGAAAACTTTATTGTGTTTGAAACAATTGTTCCTGTTTACTTGATGAATATAAGGTTGCTCCCTGAACACACCAGAAGGCATCACAGCTCCATGGACAGGCAGGCAGCATTTCCTGCTGATGCACCCAGCCTCCTTTAGGTTTCAGCATCTTTGCTGGTGTTGCAGGGTGGCTGGGGTGCCAATACCTGTGCTACCAACTCAGGGTGGGTCTCTTGTTGGCTGGGCAGCCCAAGATGATGCTCAAAAGGCCGATGGCAATGCAGTGAGTGGTACCTGGGCACAGCTGGTGTGGGTCTGTCTCCCTGCTGCCGTCAGACCTCCTGCTGCAGTGGCATAACCTAATTCTGGCTGAGATCTCACATAGCTCTGGCCAGCAATGTTTTTAAATGGGAGTATTATCTACTAAAAGTTTCCTAAATGTTATTACTGCTTTTTGTTTCCTGTACCATGACAACAAGGCTTGGGTTATTTTCTTCTTGCGTGTTGTCATCCACCACTTAAGCTTCCTTTGTACAGTACTCCTTCAAGGTTTTTTTTTTTTCCTTCTTTCCTCTCCCCCCCTCACATTTTGTGTTTCTATTCTGCATTTGGAGATTCATTTTGGATCAGTGGCTTAAAAAAGAGCCTCTTCTTTTTCACCAGGTCTAATACTGAAACTAAATCAGGAAGAGGAACGGATGAACTGTTGTGGTGAGAAGAAGGAAGGATACATTCCTGTTGTGCAGAAAAAGTCGTGTCTACCAGCAGTAGTACAAAGTAGCCACAGAAATGGCAGACAACTAAGAAGTTACTATCAACTTTGTGTTGATAGTATCTCACTGTTTTCCTCAGTGTTCCTGCTGCAGTCTCCCAATTTTACAGCTGGGGCTGAGAACCCCTTTCTCTCCATCCAGTACTCATAATTTGCAGTCTCTCAGGGTGATATCAGGGGGCTGCAGGTGACTTAAAGACTGAAGATACTTTACATGTGTCTGCATATGTTCATGTCTGTGTCTGTGTCAAGCTAGGGACAGTTTTTATTATCAGCCTCAGTGTACAAATGTAATTTATAGCATCCTCCCTACCACAGCAGTTGGAGATTCCAGCTTCAGAGGCCCAGCACTGCCTACAAGATGCTGGTGTGAGCCTTATGTGACTTCTAGAGCCCAGATGCATTAGGCAGAAGCTCTGGGAGCAGGGAGAGGTAGGGCTGAGAGCATCTAGCAAGACCCAAGTCACAGTCCTACCCCTCTCCAGGTGGCCTCTCCTTGGGCAGCTGGTGCTAATGGCACTCATCACCTCACCCTGTAGAACTGGCAGAAGGAGCAAAAATTTTTCTTCACTCTTCTGTTTGCAGAATCTGTTCCCTGAGCAAGTGCCCTCCCAGGAGCAGACATTGTCTTCTCCTGCAGCATCCCATGCCTAACACACATGGCTGGGAAAAACCCTTAGGACAACTTGTGCTGGGGCTTGGAGTTCCTGTGTAGCCAAGCCCTGTAAATGCTGCAGCTTTGAGACACACCAGAAGCTTTACAGCTCACCACAGAACTCTGCATGAACACCAAAGCTTTTACCTTCTCCAGTTCTGAACTTCACACTGAAGAATTTTCTACATTAGTGTTCTCGTTTCACAAAGCTTCTGAAAAATATGGCTCATTTAATCCAA
Organism: Calypte anna; assembly: GCF_003957555.1. Taxonomy (NCBI): domain Eukaryota; kingdom Metazoa; phylum Chordata; class Aves; order Apodiformes; family Trochilidae; genus Calypte; species Calypte anna. Next base: position 156,484,757 of record NC_044244.1, read on the forward strand.
ATATGCAATGTGGACACATTTATGCTAACGCAGGGCTGTTTATTCAAACAGACTGCATTTTGCAGAGGTTATCAAATTGATTTTTTGTGATTTACTAGTGCCTCAAACTCAAGACCAATAGCATTACTGTGAAAATTCTACTGAAACTATATGCCTAATCCTGGCCATTTCACTTCACCAGCTCTCTCACCATTTTGTCAGAAGTCTTCACTTAACTCCCACTGCTGGAAACCTTGCTGGCATTTTGTATGGTGTAAATGTTTGCTAAGGGAGCAGAGAGGGGTGAAAGTGGTGAAATGAGAGTCCATCTCTTCACATCTAATCACAATTGTCGCTAGCATGATGTATGAAGGGGAAATAAGGGTACACTTTGCACCATTTTGCTGGCATATTTTCAGAACTGCTCTCTAAAGAGAAGCCAGAAGAAAATGGATTCTGTACTACATGAATAAAATAACTACTGCGTTGATGAGTAATGTCTGTGTAATTATATCAATCCCTACTCTTACACGTGTATTTGTTTTTTGTTTTTTCTGATTCTTGGCATCTTACCTAAAATACTTGGTGAATCCCAATTTAGGAATGGGAGAGGATGCCTGATTTTATCAGATGATTTTGTAGAGCTATAACCTCACTAAGGAAAAGCTCAAACCCTTCAGAAATGTCATGACATTGCTTGACTACATTTTCATTTCTGTTCCTTTATTCTGAATTGTTTTCCAGCTGAGACATTCTGGTTTTCATAGCTCTCTCTGAGGACAATGTAGGTAATGTAATAGGCATCTGAGACCATACTTCTGTTTATACTTATTTATAGCTAAATAGCTATAATATTCCACTCACCAACTCACTGGTGTTTGAAAACTTTCCAGAGGGGGAAAAAAAAAAGGTGCAACAGTATTTGCAGCTATTGTCATACAGAATTAAAACTGGCCCTGTCAGGAGTGGCAGGATAGCAGGTTTCAAATTATTTTTACATTTTAACAACCCTACATGCCAGAAATCTAATAAACAGGTAGTAGGATGTAGCTGCCAGGGAGCCACATTTTAGAAACTGAATACAGAAAAGCAGCTTGCAGATGGCGGACTTGAAAGCACCAGTCTAGACTAAGTACAGCTGGAAGATGAATCCACTCCTTGCTTGCTGTTTGTTTTCACCAAATGCTGTGTGACTGTTTCTGCTATTACAATATGCAGGGCCCCAAAGCAAAATCAGGGCTCCACATCATGATGTGTAAGCAAGGAATGGGTAGGCATGATGCTAACGTGTTGGCCCACAGTAAAATAATTTTGAATATCTACAAGGTGACTTCAAATGTGCAATTTTTAATATGATCTTTGAGGAAGTCACTCATCAAGTCTGCTTACCTGTGGACAAGAATTTTGAGATTCTGGAGCAAAGCATTCCCACAGCCTTTTCTCTAAAGAATGTAGATGAAGAAATGCAGTGTGGTGAGGAAGAAGTATTCCTATTGCACAAGCTGAGGTTCAGACTTTAGTAAGCTCCTTTTCTGAGGTTCCAGGTACATCCACTAAGGAGACACAGATTCTTACAATGCAAAACTTAAGTGCTTAACACCTTTGGAGGACTCTTTTCTTCCATCAACTTCCAAAAGGAATCCTAGAAGACTATTTAGCAGGTCTTAGAACAGAAATGTGAATACTCTTATGTACTTTGGATTTTAACTCCTAAGGAGAACCATTACATTGACATGAGGTGTACATCTTAACTCTTTACCTCACTGTTTGCCTGTCTTGTCTGAATCACAGCTGTGAGATCAGTTGTGTCTCTTACATTGTTTGCATGGCATCTAGAAAAATACCATTCATTCCTACTCAGCTCTTGGTCCTTGCTGACAAAATAGAAAACTGAAAACTGCTTGAGAATTGAGGTTTTTCATGTACATCAAGCCAGTATGGAGAACATGCAAAGAAAACCTTTAGTCCTTGTTTGTTCCAAAATAGCTGCCTACAACCAAACCAGGTCTAAGGGGTTGTTTCTGTCAAAAACATTAAGGCACAGGATTTATAGTCAAATGCAGAGCAAAGATAAAAAGACTACCACAATACCACTTTATCAAAGTGTCTTGTATGGAGAGCACCTCTGCTCTCCAGGTGTAGCACTGGGGCTGGTCAGCTGCAGAACCAGTTGAAAACCAGCAGTTCAGTGATGAGGACATAAGATTTCAGAGGTAGGACAGGCAGAATGGTTATAGGGAAGGAAATTAGTTGGTGTGGGGCAACCAGAGCAGTGGTTGTGTAACCCAGCAGCACATAAAAATGCCCTGTAGGCAGGATTTCTCCTAGACAGGATCAAATTTGTTGCTGGACAACACCCATTCTGCAATGTTAAACCCTAGGAAATATCTAAGTGCACTTCTATTCCTTATGGCTTCAGTGTTCCCTGGGTCTTGTGTCAGGATCCATCTCTTCTCCAAAGGAACCCAGGCTCTAAGTGCTTGGTTTGCTGGATCCAGCCTGCTGCTATTTGCTGTCTCCCCTTCCCTTCCCAGCCACCCTAGCCCCCCACAGACAAATTTTGTCCTTGAATCCTGTCTGACATGGTCAACATCTTCCCTTTCATCCTGGCCTGCCTGGCAGTCTTTCAGGTCTTCTGTATGTTCAATGCTGTCTCTCTCCATCACATTTCTTGGCTTGCTTCATCGCTCTCCAACTGCTTCAGTTCCTTGCTTGTCAGAGGCTGTCACTAAAGGAGTTTGCTGATAAGGTAAAAAAAAAAAAAAAAAAAAAAAAAAATCCCTATCCACTACAATGCCTTCAAATTCAGTCCTATGGGTTCACAGAACAGGCCCACATACAGATTTTAGTGTCCTCTATACTATTGCTTTCAGCTGAAACACTGTTCCCTTCTTTAAGAATGGGTGTTACACTGGGATTGCATAGTAGCTGTATTGATGCTTTCACACTCCACACCTGTGAACAAAACTGCTTTTATATTTTTGTCTGTCCTTATAGCCATCTGGAGAGACATATTTTATAAGCAGAGAGTACTTTGATACATTTAAAGAAGCTTTTGGGAGTACTTAAGAAGAAATATGCTGATTTGTGTGGAAAAGGCACTGGTGTAGCCTGAATCCTTAAGCTGTGTAGGTTCATTTTATTTAACTAAATCACAGAATGTCTAAAATGTTCTAAGTACCTCTTGTAGAGAAATAAGCACAATGTAACATATTTATTAGCTAAGAAGTCAGGAGGAAGAAAAGCTGCTATCAGTAGAAAGGATGTTGCTAGAGACAGTTTTTGAAGCAAGAGGGCAAACAGGCAGACATTTTAGTGCTGTTCTGTCAAGATGCTTGAACCAAGGAGAAGTAGTCCTGAAAGAATTACACAACTTATTACAGGGAAACCAGAAAAGAGAAGTTAAAAGGAGAGGGATAGAGCTGAAAAGAAAATGGCTTTGCAACCCTGATCCACAACAGATGTTTTACCCCTGTCAAAGATCTGCACAACCGGATACAGGAAGAGCTGAAAAGCTCTTGGCAGAAAGAACCTTGGCTGAAATCAGCTCCTCTTTCTTGAGGACACCCAGATTGTCCTGACAGAGCTAAAATACATATCTGCCCAGGCACTGTTAAAGAAATTATAACAGCCAGTGGGTAACACTAATACAAAGAAACACAGTACCAATTTGTTCAGAGAGCAGATAAGGTGCAGAAATGGTATTTTACATCAGTTCAATGTTCTGACTTCACTTGTCTATGTTTTTTTGTTTGGTTGGGGTTTTTTTTGTTTTGTTTTTTTGGTTTTGGTTTTGTTTTGGTTTGGTTTTGTTTTTTGTGTCTTTTTACAGCCTGTGCTGGTCTATCATGTCATACTTGCAGAAGAAAATTCAATATGCTCTACTGGTATTAGTGGGTATGTGTCCCTCCCTTATGAAAAAATAGACTCTTGTTTAATTGCATCTTGTTTTTATGATGGAAGTCTGAAAAAGGACATCAGCTATTTTCAGTTACTTTCTCATGTGACTAACATTATGCAGACTCTTCTGTAGCATTTAGCTCAGTTTTGTTCAAATGCCTTTTAAAGCATTTAAATGAGCTTCCAGTATTTCTACTGAGAGACTTTTCCATGGTCTAATTACATGAAAATATTTATTAATAACTTCTGTTTTCAGTTCCTTCTTAAAAATATCTAGGAAAAAAACGATGCAAACAAGAATGATTTCACTATAAACAAACCCCAGTTCAAGTACAACTCACATAATTTTGTACAATTTCCTTGTTTTTTCAGCCAGCTTGTTCTTTCATGTATAGATGCATTGGCATTAAATTTGATTTACCGTGTTTGAGAATAATTGGGTTGTGGATTTACAGGAGTTTGTATTGGGATGTATCTTTTTTTTCCTTGCATCAATCTGACAGAAATGTCATTTGCTGCCATATTTAACAAGATTAAGTGATCTTCCTTGCAGCTCCTGTCCGTCAGTTCTTTCCATGCCATTTAGAAGTTAGAACAACACTACAACACCAGCGTATTTATGCCAATTTTCCAGCAGCAGTAACAAGGAGAATATGAACATAGTGTTAATAAGCTCATAAGGGTAGCGTCACCATGGTAAATTGTCAGAGTTACTCCTCAATAGGGCACAAGACTAATTTTAGAAGTCTGTGCTGCTGGTGACTCATTGGTCCTTGCACAAGTAGCACGGCCTCTGCTGTGAACATTTACACTGTGTTCTGCCTGCACAGGTCTGCACTTTGGCCAGGATCTAATTATACTGTTGTGCAATTATATTTGACACTGTCACAGGCAAGATGGGTGAAAGAACAACCATAGAGTCATGGAATGGTTTGGGTTGGAAGGGACCGTAAAGATCATCCATTTCCAACCCCCCTTCCATGGGCAGGGACACCTCCCACCAGCCAGGCTGCTCCAAGCCCCATCCAACCCGGCCTGGAGGTTCCAGGGAGGGGGCAGCCACAGCTCCTCTGAGCAACCCACCCCACTGTCTCATCACCATCATACTAAGGAATTTCTTCCTAATACCTAATATTGATCAACCCACCATAGATCTGGTATCAGTGTTTACTTAAGAACCAGCAAGATTAAAGCTTTTACACTGCTTGATTTCCTCATACACTCGCTCTCTTCCTCCCCATCTGTTCTATGGTCCCCAGGTCTTAATGTCCCTCCCCACAACGGGGTAGCTTCTGGCCAGGTAAGGACAGACAGAAAGCCCTGTCAGGTGAGGCTGTGCCCTTGCTCACAGGTACCAGTCCCAGGTGTTAGCAGCCAAGGTCTCTGGTTGTCCCCTGAACTTGTTTCCATCCAGTGTTCTCATCTCCAAGGTCTTCTTTCACTTGCAGGATCTTTTCTCCAGCCAGGTTCTTCACCACCTTCTTTCTGCATCCTCCAGTCCCCAGATTTCCCAATTTAAATAGGCAATGTGCAGAGGAAAATGCCTTATCAGCTCCTAATTGGCAGTTCTGTTTCATGTTTTTATTAATTGAAAGTTTGAGGCTGTTCCACAGTTACTTATTCCTAGTACTGCCAAAATGTAGAGCCAGTCCATACGAGTTGCAGCTAGTGGGTGGCAAGTTCATGCTTGCTTATGAGTTCAAAAGTTCAGTGTCAGATAGTCACCCACTCACCCATAGACGTGCAATTATCTGCTGCTTGTCAGTGTTCACAGTCCAAGTTCTCCTCACCTACTACATTTATTTGATTAGAAAAAAAATCAAAACGAGGAAAAAAAAAAAGGCAAGCTAAATCTAGATGGAATAATGGCTGGTTATTTTCTGGAGAGAAGGAATCTCAACAACTATGGTGAATCTATGTCAGTGATCACTATTAGAATGGCCGTTGCTTTATCAGGATATCATGAAATAAGGCATGCACTAGAGTGACATTATTACTCTTGCAGTGCAGTGACTCTGGTGGATATTTTTTCTTTAAACCACACTATAAGCTGTCCTGAAACTAATTTCAAATTTTTGCTTTTCAAGTAAAATCAATAGCAATTTCAGGTAACCTTTAGAAATTCCCCTTCCTCTGAAAATTGTCATATTAGAGCATAGGTCATACTTCTTTAATAATAGATTTCTAGTGTATGAGACCACAGCTGGCTTAACTCACTCTTTGGATGAGGACCTCTGTAGTGTTATTGACTCTTCAGGAAGGCCAACAACAACTGAGCTCATGTCTGAGTGAGGAAGAATTGGATAGGGCTATGCTTTTTATTGAGAGGGTTTTCTTTATTTTATTTTTTAGTAGTTTTTCTCTAGGGTAATGTAGAGGAAAAAGAGAGAAAGCGGCCGTGCTACTACCTGAAAATGCACACAGTAGGCACAGTGGTAGGATGGATAGCATCAGGGAGACCAGTGCCTACGTTGCATGTCAAATGCACGAAGAAAGCTCCCATATATCTCATACATAGCCAGCAAAGACCTCAAAAGTGGTCAGTATATTCTCACTATTCCATTGTATTTTACCCTTGGCTGTCAAAACTTTTGAACCTAAATGTGATTTGACAACAGATATCTTTTACAGAATCTCCTGCCCTAGGTCAGTAGTTCAGTAGCTGGCTATATAAAATGATACCATGAGACTAAAAGAGCTATATTCTGCTCTGAGTTCTGCAAACATAAATCTGGAATTACTTTACAGACATTTGTGGAGTTATTTCTGATTTACTGTAGTGTAGCTATGAGACAAATTGACCCAAGGAGCATAGCTGTCTAATAGTTTTTCTTGTATACTGCTTTATTACTTTGTACACAGGGAAGCAGACAGCCTCCTGTTACAGGGTGATTCAGTAGCTCCCCAAAACACTGAGATACCACAGAGCTGACAGATTCTTCTCTCCATTTCTTGGTGGCAGTTGCCACCCAGTGGGAATGAACATACAGAAAAGTGCTTTGTGATCCAATATTTTATCATGCAACGTTTGGATGATAACTTCTTTCAGATGATCTAATGCCACCATGTTCTGCAAAACAGAAATTTGTCCGAGGGTTATCTCAGTGTTCAGAATGTTTTCTGTTATTGCAACAGTACTGACTTTATTTTGTTATTAGCTGGGAAAAGCAGGAAAAAATCCCCAGCAACTGGGGATTGCCTGGCACATCACAGACTTAAGCCAGTCTTGCAGATAAACATTAAAAACAAAGACCCAGCCACAATGGAGATCTGGTACAGTGAACATCTGCTGCAGATTATTACACCAAAGACCCTGAGAAGCAAAATCATGATCCTGAACAAAGGAAACAGCATCCTGAATCCTAGTACTGCTGTGAATCACATAATCTACAGACTGGCATGGGAAGAAGCAGGACCAGGAATGAAAACAGGGCTTTGAGCTTCCCTTGTGTTAGTATTGAAAACAATTAAAGGGCTCAAATCATATGAGAACAAGAATTTGGCTTGGAGAAGATGGTGATATTCCTGATGGAATGTGAGAGAATTCAATTGCTTTTCTGTCAAAGAGATGATTTCTAATATTGAGTAGAATTAGTAATTTTAGTCCTCAAGACCATCTTTTTGAGGCACTTTGCTAGCAAGAGAGACATTTCACTCGATGATGCAAACAGGGAGATTAGTACTGGAGGAGCTGGATGGAGAGAAATATCTTCCTTCTGGATAAATGAGTGTGTTGACCTCTGCGTGTTGGTTATCTGTGTGTGTTCCTTCTGATGTGCAGGGGCACTCCAGCTGTGTGGTTTACATGTGAACATCTGCTGCATTGGATCAAGAGATGACACTGCAGGAAGTCCAAGGGTAAAAGCTAGTGATTTTCATGGTACTTTTATGGGAGCATTAATTCTGAGTTGTGATGGCATAATGGCAACTTTAACGTTTATTTATGTCGGTCATAAGGAGAAGCCATAAGTCTTGGTGGTGATTTTAGGTATGTGGGAGGGATGTCTGAAGGCTTTTTTTGTATTAAAAAGACATAAAAGACATACTAGCAGGCCTACCTTCATCAGACTGTTTGGGTGCAAGGACCGAACCAGTATTTCCCACTTCACTTTCCTTCTTTTCTTAATGGCCTAGAGTCAGAGAGGGACCAAATGTTGGGTAGGGCCATGCCCAGTTGTCCTTCAGAATAGGAGCCACCCCAAATGATACCACTGTCTTGAAGATCTGCTTCCCTAAGATGCTGGTACCACAACTGTGAGGAGCTGAGAGAGTGAGCAGAAACCATATTTCAGGCTCCCTTTTTTTCAAGACTGCACTGAATTACCAGTTTTGGCAAATCTAACGTGGCAGTATTTTTAAAAATAAAATACAGTTGTTTTCCAGGGATAAGCTGAGCAAAGAAAAAATGAAATAGCACAAGAAAATGTACAAGAATTACGTAGCTGAGTAACTAAAATTCAGCAGGTTCTGTCCTCAGTTATGCTAATACACAGTGCTTGTGGAAATCATCAGACAAATATATATTTATATCACGTGTCATACATTGACCTTCAATTTGGACAGGGTGGGTTCATTTATTTCTGCACCCTGACTGTTTGCCACTTTGAATGCCTACATAAATTTCAGATCTGCACCACTGCTGTTTGCCATGACAGCCTTGGAAGAAATAGGGAAGGCAATTTATTTGTTTAGTTGATTTTTCTTTTTTCTTTTCAGGAAAATCCTCCAGGGATATAAAGTGAGCACAGTGCTGGGTCAGCTCTTGCATACCAGTTTGGAAGTGGGAAATAGAAGAAAGAGGGTGACTGGAGAGCTTTCTTACCTAACATGCAGTGGCTATGATTAATTTATAAGGAAATTAGACAAAGTTTCAAAGGACTTAGACTGCTTACAGTTCAAGTCCTATTTTTACAACTGGCTTCTGAGTCTGAGTGGCAGTAATATGAAATTATTTCAATGTTTCTCCTTGTATCTGTGTGTACAATTCAGAACTGTCCCAAAACTACAAATGGGAGTCTTTGGAGCAGCATCAGGCACTGCCTGTGTCACATTCCTCCTGACCTATGCTTGCTCAAGAGTGATGTTGTTGAACCAGCACTGTGGGAGGATTGCATGAAAGTCAGGAGAAAAAAGGAGGATTCCTTTTTAGAAATCATGGACATTCATAAACATCAGGAATAGACAGAGGGTATGTAGGAATCAGTTCAGCAGGAGTTTCATTTGCATGTAGGTGTTTTTGGACCGTAGGAGGAATATGTAATGGTGGTTTTATAATCACGAGGAATTTGGCTGTAGGATGATATGCTGACAGGGCAATTCACTTCAGGTTTTACTCAGATTATTCACTAGCATAAGCAGTAATGCTTGCATGTACAATGAAAATATAAAGCACATTTTTCACAATTTTGGTTGAGAATATGTGTACAATGTGCAATGGTAATTACAGCTTCACACTGTGCATCAAACTTAAAATACTTACTATTCCTGTTTCATTGGTACAATGATCATTTATATGCAGGATTTAGTTGATGGAAAAGTAGCAGAGCCATTTCTATGTGCTATTTTATTTCTTAAAGGCATTTTTCAAAAGAGATAGTCCTGAAAAGATTAATGTATGCTGAAAAATAGGATGCTATACAATCATTCTTCTATCACTCCTTAGCAATTTTAGCTAAGTGGAAAAAAAAAGTAAAAAACCAAAACAACCCAAAACCAACCAACCAACCAAACAAAAAACCCCAAGAAAACACCCTAAACTCTGTTTTATGAAACTCAGAAAGGAGAAAATATTATGGTTTGGCTTTTTCTTACAATAAGCACTTAAAACAGAAGTGTAGCTGATCTTAAAGCAGTTTTTCTAATGGGCAACAGAATGGTATTTTTGAAGGCAGTAAATAATAGAAGACTTCCAAAGATTTACAGTTCAAGCAGACTTCTGCCAGCTCTAGCTGAGAAGGATACATTCTGATTTTGTAGGGGTAGTGTTTAATGTTAGAAGAAATAGCCCTGACAACATTCTCAGTTCCAGAGATGGATCTGGTCAGTAAGAGTGTGGGACTGCCTCTGGACAATTTTAATGAAGAAGTGTCATAAGTAATTTACTGATTGACTTCCAGTTTTTTTGCCCATCCACATAAATGATGAAATTGCCTTGCAGGACATGACCCAAAGTCAAAGACCAAGGTAAGCTGCAGCTGATTCATCAGCAGGGAGACAGCACGACAGTGAATCAGAAAGATGTGATAGAGAAGAGGTGAAGAAGACTGATGGGATTACCTGTGGTCTGGCCAAATGTCAGACTCACAGAAAGTATAGCTTGAGGTTCAAAAAGATGTGAAATTCATGCTGTGCTGTCTGCAAAAAAACCTGTCACATGTTTCCTCAAGGCCTAAGCCTCCAGTGATTAACAAATACCTTTTAATAAGGTTCTTTCTCTTGCATGCCAGCCTGGATGTTTGTTGGGAAATTTAGAAAGGGACTCTTGGGAGTTGTGTGGAAGTGATGAATGACTTGGAAAGTAGAGTGGCTTCTTCCAGAGTGCTGCTCAACAGGAAAGGTCTTGGAGACACAGTTTGTGCCAGAATGCCTTCTAGGGATTCAGATTTTTGGACATGAAATGCAATGGTTAGCTTTAATTTCATTGAGTCTCAGTCCAAAGCTGAATGAAACAGACAAGGGATGTTACTCTCTGTCCTGAATCAGTTACCCTTTTGGAAATACTGCCAACCCTTTGGCCCACAACCCAGAAAAGGATAGTCTGAAACATTGGCATCTTCACTGGGAATGATAAGGTTCTTCCATCCTAAGTGAGGCACCACTGCCTGGCTAACAGGCAATACCATCCATTGCTATCAAGGATGTCATACACTACATGTAGAATAAGACACATTGAGAAGAAAATTATGTCAAGTAGAGATCTTACCAGAATCACACAGAGTTTTAGAGGGTAGATGAACCTAAGAGTCTCCTAAATAGCTTTAAGAGAGGTATGGACAAACATAGAGCTTGTCAGAGTCAGCAAGCTCATACCTGGGGCATGCTCTGAAGGTGTCTCCTTCTCTACTGACTCTATAAAGATCCTAAGGTGGTCTGTGGGATCAATCAGACCCCACCTCTATGGTTTTAGGTTAACTTCGCATTTCTTTCTAGTACAGAGTTGTTTGCACTTATATATGTGTGATAATCACACAGGAGCTTGCTAAGCAAAACTTTAGAAACTTTATTTTGAGGATTCATCTCTTTGCATCCTTTAGTCTGTTCAGAAAATTTGGCAATTGTTTTCTACAGGCTTTTTTCACTCAGGGAAATTATATAGGCTTTTGATAAAAAACAAAATATCTCTATAATCCTCTACAAATGAAGAGATGGTTTTTGTTGTTAAGGTAGCTGGGCACGGACTGATAGAATAATTTAGAAGATTTTCCAGAGATTTTTGACAAGCTGCATGAGGGTCAGTGAAAGTCAATGTCGTATTTTCTCCTAGTCTCCTCATCCTCAACCTTCTGGTGTTCAGAAATTATTTTACATTTCTCTAACTCACTGGCCATTAATCTCCTTGCATTTCTACTGAAGTCAGTCATCTGCGTATTATGGTTCTGCAGAAGAATATAAATAACACGAGCCACCCACAGGCATTTCTTCATGCAAAGCCTGTCTTTCCTTACCTAGTGCATTGAGGACTAGTAAAAAATTGTAATATTTATTTAAGAAAAAATTATTAAGACTTGGCTACAGAAGGAAACAGAGATAAGGCAAATGGATATTAAATTAAGGGCATCATCAGTAACTAAAACTCTTAACATTATGATCACAATCTTACTGTGTTATTTTCTTGCTTTAATTGGCAATGATTCCTGTATTTATGTTTTTCCACAGTCAGAATGCCTATGATCTAGTAAATATTTTCATGTATGGTTTTTGTACATCTTGTACCTTCCTCAACATTATGTAAGGATTCAGCCTTTAAATTTGTTATGGCAACCCACAGTTTTTTTCAGAAAGTGTGGTGTCATTACAGAGTATCTAATGTTCTTTTTTTTTTTCTAACTCACATAGAATCATTACTTTTAATTTGAAGTGATGGGGTGACAATATTAAATATTTAATAATTCAGCTTTTTTAGGGCTAAAAAATATCATAATTTCTTATAAACAGTTATATTGCAAATCCATAATATCCAGTTTCAGGTAAGAGTAATTTACAGAATAGCATCATGTAGAAGAGTGAGTAATCACGCCCATCTTTCACGTGAACATCTGAAGTGACACTGATTGCAGTGGCATGCTGCCTCCCATAATCTTTCCTAAATAGGATGACACAAGTTATATTTCATTGTGATTTATAAGGTTTGGGGAGTTTTATATCTAGCTTGAACTCACACACTATTACCAAGGTTGTCTTGTACTCATCATGGTGCAAAATAGACCAGTTAAGAGAGCAGTTTGGTTCTTAACTGAACTCAGTCTCTTTTAATTGCCTCTTTCTTTCCAAATAAAAACATAGAACAGACACACTCATAAGTGGGAATCTCACGCACAAAACATGCTTTTTTCCCCTTGGTGTATTTTGCAGTTGTACAAGCTTCCATACACAATGCTGCTCTGAGGATATAGACAAAAAAGTATTTTTAGTAAAAGCCCAAGGCCTCTCAGATGAAACAGTAACAGTATGAAAAGTATGCAAAATACTTCAAATAAACCTAGACTAAAATGGAGACTCTACTCACCTTCCACTTCTGAATTTGTAGATCAAAGAATGGAAAGATACTTTTCAAGTACACTCTGTCTTCTATAGTGTAATTCAGAAACAATCTCTTTTCAAACCATTAGTGAATTGCATTCTTCCTTCTAGGGCACTTTTTTTTTTCATGAAGCAACAGGAAAGTTGAATCTTCATAAAGACCATATAACAGTTCCACGTGTATCACATTTCCTTTCCTTGCTCCCAGCACTTCCAACTTTCTTTCCTTGTTCTTTTCCAGAAAACTACTTTCTTAGACCCCTTGAAAGGAGGAGGGCATACTGTAGGCAGCAATGTAAAAAACACAGTCTCACCAGATGCTATCTTTAAATATATTTTGTGAAAAAACAACCCTCAAGGTTTGGAAAATAATGATCTGTTCTTTTACCTCACTGGGAGGCACAGTGCCCTGGCCATGAGGCTGCAGGCTACTGCAAGATGAGGGTGGATTTGAGGGTGATAGTCCCCACCTTGCCTGTAAAGGCAGAGTCAATGTGCAGAAAAAACATCACTGTTGTTCAAGAGGAGAAAAAGGTTTATAAGTGTGTATATGATTCTAAGATGTGTTGAAGCTTATTTGTAAGGGGACCACTAGAGTCATGTTCTCCTTTCAGGAGGGATGAGTCTCTTTTACTCAACTGAACAAATAATGGAGTTACCTTCCTGTTCAACATGTTGATATGTGCACTGCCCATTTGAAGACATCCATCAGTCCTCAGACCTTGCCCATGGATTCTATGGCTGTGTCAATTCTGACCAAACCTTATCCTTGATGCACAGTTGCACTGATTTTCATGAAATCTTAGAAGGATTGGATCTTAAGGATCATCTAGTTCCAGCCCACCTTCCATGGGCAAGGACACCTCCCACCAGACCAGGTTGCTCAAAGCTCCATCCGGCCTGGCCTTGGACACTTCCAGGGAGGGGGGAGAACTTCTCTGGGCAACTAGAAGAGTTACTTACATTTGCTTTGCTTGGGGCTAGGTAGTGTCTGAACAGTCCAAAATGAAGTGAGTGAGCTAGCCAGCATCAAGGACAGGCAAGGACCCAGTGCTGAAGTTGCCCATTTAATTAAGTAGAGTAAATGCATTCTATGAGCTTACCAGCACAGCCTGTGGCTCTGCTGAAGGTATATCACTACTTTCACATGCTAAGTCTCACTGAAGTCAGTAGGACAGCTATATGCAGCACGGCTTATAGCCAGGATTCAGGCACCTCATAAAGTCAGCATCAATCAGGTTGAATCTGCTGGGTGACAGGCAATAGAAGGCTCATTACCAGAGCAATGAGAAAAAGGAGGAAAAAAAAATTCCAAAAAGGAAAATTATTAGAAATATGCCCTTTGTAATTCTAAAATTCAAAGTAAAACTACTGAGTGGGATTACATATTTGAGAGGAGCTGCCTGGATAAAAATAGATTCCTCATTGACAGTCAGATCACTTGGACTCCAAAAAAGGAGACACTGTTGAAAAAGTGCCTGCTAACTGGCTTTGTTTGGCATCTGACTGAGCTGTGAAAGCCCTGAAGCTGCCAGCAGCTTCCTTCCTGACACTCCTGGAAATACTTAAGATAGTGCAAGTAATAAACACTACCCAGTGGGAAACTCCAGAGTAATGTTTTATATTGATTACATGCTAGCAGCAGGGAGAGTCTTGATGTGGACTTCTGGAAGCTGGATGTGTGAGCTGAATACTCTTTTCTAATTATAAATAAGAAACCAAATTTAAGACACTGCACCATCCTGTCAGACAAAGGGGGCTTAAAGGTAAATTCACACTGCCCCTAAGCCAGTGACAGTGATTTGGGTCTGAAGAGCCTGAAATTATTCCTGATAAATTATTCCTGTAAATGAAATGAATTCCATTAAAGACAACTGCAAATCAGGTCAATGGAATTTGAATTTGAAATTTCATGTATTTGATGGGTGCATCATCTGTGGAGATCTCCTACCAGGACTTTCTGTGAGTAGTTTTGGTTTTGGGTTTAATTTATTTTTCCCCTAAAGTTTCTGTTGTGCTTTTCATTGGTGCTCTTTAGAAGCTTTCTCCATGCCCTGAACACTGTGTGCCTAATGCTTTTCCATTCAACAGTTCTAGCTGCAATTCTTCTGCCAATTCTGTTAGAAGGAAAGGGGTTGGTTTTAGTTTTCCCTCTGAAGGAATCATCTTGAGTCCTGGCAAAACCTCTGGAAACTAAGTGATGGGGGAGCCTACAGAGGGAATAGCCTTGATGGATAAGTTCCAAGGCTGGCTGCCCTTACAAGTTATTCTTAGTCACAAGCTTCAAGTGCAAAAGACTAAGAAAACATTTGAAAAGAAAGAATAAGCTATGGAAAATCACTCTAATAATATTTTATAAGAGCTGAGGAGTGCTCATGTTGATCCTTGTTTCATGCTGCATATCTAACAAAATTAAGTATTAAGTCAGTCCCCCCCCTCCACTTCAGCTCACTGTAGGCTGTTGAAACCCAGTAATCCAGCAGCTCCATCATCTGGTTGTTCGAAGCTTTGGGGAAACTGCTGGATGTGAGTAAACTTCTGATGCCAAGCAAAGAGACTATCATCCTCCTGCTGTTCTGAAACCTCACCTCAAGCAATTTTAGCTCTGCCCTCCACCTTCATACATGTGTTTAGCTTGGAGCAGCCCCTACACCCTTTCAGCTCTATGTGCCACCTGTGCAGCTTCAGCACCTACAGCACAATCAAATTGCAGAAGACACTGTTTTTAGGAATGATTCAAGGGCATACAGAGCCCTCAAGTGAGTTCTTGACACTAGGTATGACCATGTCCTCAGCAGCAGCTTCCTCAGTCTTATCTACTCATCCAATTCAGCAGTTCATAGAATCATAGAATTTTCAGGGTTGAAAGAGACCTTTAAGATCACCTGGTTCCAACTCCCCTGCCATGGGCAGAGACACCTCCCACTAGATCAGGTTGCTCAGAGCCCTGTACATCCTGGCCTTAAAAACTCCCAGGGATGGTGCTTCCACCACCTCTCTGGGCAACCTGTTCCAGTGTCTCACCACCCTCATGGTGAAGAACTTCTTCCTAATATCTAATCTAAATCTACCCTACCCTAGTTTGAATCCATTCCCCCATGTCCTATCATTACCTGACATCCTAAAAAGGCCCTCAGCAGATTTCTTGTAGCCTCCTTCAGGTACTGGAAGGCTGCAATAAGGTCTCCTTGGAGCCTTCTCCTCTCCAGACTGAATAACCCCAACTCTTTCAGTCTGTCCTCATAGGAGAGGTGCTCCAGCCCTCTGATCATCCTCATGGCCCTTCTCTGGGCACACTCCAGCATGTCCATGTGTTACTGTCTTTCCTCATCAGGCTAGGTGACTCATGACTCATACCCACGTCTGTATTCTGTCCTTCCATTTTCAGTTATTACTTGAATATTTTATCATCAAAAACCAACTGCATTTCAACCCAACTAAAATTCAGATCATGTCAGTGAGTAACTTCAGTGAGATATTCTCCTTGCTGATTCTTCTCTACACTCATCTGATGTTGCCAAGAAACACAAGTCTGGAGGCTTTTGATACTATACAGGAGTAAATATTGCTTTTTTATTTTAATAGAACCAATTATGCAACATATATTGCTACCTCTGAAAAAGGTCTTTTTTTACTATTTTTTTTTGTTAGCATTCTTGTATAACACTTAATTATACTAGAATACTGAACAAGTTTGTTCCCTATATCAAATTGTATTTGCATATAATGGTTCAGAAATATTTTGAAATAAGTAAAAATACTTTTTCATACTTAATAGTCACGAGAGGTAAAGTGCCATTTTCCCAAGCTTTCTCAAAATACCGATTTCTGAGAGAAAAGCAGGGTAACAAGTGAAAATTTAAAAAGGCTGCAAATGATCAAAACATGAGGCCTCTCACTGGGGCTCTTTGATATTCTTAAATATGAGAATCACTCTTATCTCATATTGTGAAATGTATAACTTCTAACAAGAAAACTGAAAGCTAACGACCTAAAATCAAGTGAACACAAATCCAAAACTTGCCGAAGCCAGAGGAAGTTTATTTTTGTAGGGGCTGCTCATGAGAATTCATAGCCTAGGGGCAAATTGGAGTGTTGGTGGCTCTAAGCCACCAGCCATCCAGGAGTAAATGGATTTTTTTATTATATATTTTGGTTACTCAGAATCAATGGGACTAAAATTAGCAAACTGTATCTAGTTTTTATTTTAAGTAGGGAAGGGAGGAGATCCCACCATATGCACTGCCAGTAAGATTCCCTCCACACACACCTCTGTCCAGAATGATTTGGAAATGCTCACCTGAGTTGGGGGATACCCTTGGATAAGTTAACATTTTGGTTAGTAAGAACATAAACACCCCCACTATCTACGTGGCTTAGTAAATGATGATGTTGTAGGCCAGGGATTCCTGCCAGTTTCTGTTCAAGAAAAAGGAGATTTACAGCTGGTGGGGTCAACCTGGGGCTCTGAAGTAAAATTCAGATGCTTTGATGGCTCTCTTTGACTCCATGCCAAATCTCTCCTCACTCCCAAGATCCCAGGGCAGTGTCTAAAGCTGGCTGTTCTTATCTATGCTGCTCCTGAGTACAAATGTACCTGAGTCAATGCAACATATTCCTCAAATACTGCTTCTTAACATCACAAGGGGATTCAAATCACTTAACTGCATATGTCAAAACCAGTCACCCTAGGTTCCCTTTACAATCAATGGAGAGGTGCATGCCTTAGTCTGACTCATTTAATCCTAAAGTAAAGATGTATAAGAGATGTAAGCAACAAAAATGTCCAGGCCATTCTCCCACTGACCTCAGACCTTTACTGTAGGATGGGATGAGGCACATTCAGGCAGGCATATGGCTCTATAGTGAGTATAAGAAAGACTGTGGTGGCTAGCTCAGATATAGACACTTACCTTGTAAATATATTCACAAATTTAGATTGAATATTAGGAAAAATTTCTTTACTCAAAGAGTGGTCATGCACTGGAACAGGTTGCCCAGGGGAAATGTTGGAATCACCATCCCCTGAGGTGTTTAAAAAAAGACTTGTAGATGTGGCAGTTCAGGACATGTTTTAATTGGCATGGTGGTATTGGGTTGAGGGTTGGAGTTGGTAATCTTAGAGGTCTTTCCTGACATTAATGATTTTATGATTCTATAAATCTGAATGTGAGCCAGTCCAAGTTATGAAGCCTCAGAACCAAGAATTGAGCAATGGTGCAGTTTTATTAGAGATATTGGATGTAGTTGGATTGATAAGGAGAATCCATGGAGTAGCCAGTGATCTCCAAGTGCACAGATACTCACTTCAGTCCTAAAACAGGTAGATGAGATCCAACAGCCTTCACTGTGTTTTTTTGTTAAGGACAGCTGCAACTAAACTGTCTTCTTCAGAATGCCACACAGAGACTTTTTTTTTAGGTTAGAAATAGCAGTCTTTGGTTTAGAACTCTCTGGCATGTGATGAGTTTTGTCCCACACCACATAAATAAAATGAGTAATGAGACTTTGATTGAATGGCACAACAGGGGACAATCAACTGGAAATAAAAAAAAAATCAAACCTATCTCTGTGTCCAGCAAATATTTAAATAGAAAGCAATCTCTGAAAACTATTAATCATCATCTTGTCCCTCAACATGGAGTGCTGAAAAAGACCCCTGCTTTAGGACCAGCATTTTGTCACAGAGTTAATAATCTGTAGTAAGATGGCAATCTTGAAGATTCTGCTTAAAGGGGAGATGACCTCACTGTGAAATTCAAAGTTAATGGAAAAAAAGGCTCAGATGAGAACTCAGTTCTAGGAGTAATGATAGAGGAGATACCCACCCCCCCAGCCCCCCAAGAAATCTTTAAATTAGCAAAAAGTAAGGATTACTATTCTGGAAGTAAAATGGCTTTGCCACTTACTTTCATGTAGAGCAGATGCCAAGAATTATTCTGTTTCTTTGGAGCCAAGGGCAGCAGAATCAAAATGTTCTTTTCAGTGTAATCCCCAAGGGGTAATTGAAATATAATTGCATTTTTTATGAGATGTTTGAATCTTAACTTTATTTTGTTTTAAGAGACTTGTAATTTCTGAAAAAAAAAGAAGTAGTTCTTAGTAAAGTAACTGAGCTTTATCCTTTTAAATTATTTTTTCAGACTTCACTGGAGAAGTCTTTTTACTCTTTGCCCCTAATCTATAGTAATAAAAAAAAATTGCTCTTCTTGTATTTTCTAATTCTCATTTGTTGTAAATTACTGAAACAGTGTCAGTTCTGGTTATGCATAATTATGGAGCTGGCACAGATGTTCAAGAATAGTTCAATAACGGCTTGAGAAAAATACAAACAGAGAAATATGTAATAGTTACATATTGAGTCTGAGAACTGGTACAAAACACTCAGACACCCCCTGCAATTTCTGGAGATATTTTTGCACTGCAGAATGGTCTTATATAACTCATTTTGTTCGCTACATTTTGCCTTCACCAAAAACAAACAAACAAACAAACAATCTTTCTATTTTGCAAACTATCTTCTGAATAAGAATGTGAACTGTAGAGAAACAAGATAAACCAGGTGCCTCGAGTTGCTAAAGATTGGGTGTGAGTCCACCTGTGCCTGGTTAGGGCAGGCCCCCTGTTATCAGGAGGCCAATAAAGGTGGGACACACACCCACAGAGAAAAGCTCAGCTTACTCTGGTGTGAGGCAATGGAGAGGCCAGCAGCTCATTGAGCTTCAGGAGCAAGAAAGGCTCCTCCTGCTACAGTGAACTCTAAAATTTTGGGTTCCCTATGTGGTCAAGGGAACCCTTGAACAGTTAAGTCAGCAGACACTGGCATGGAGACTCCAGACAGGATGGATGGCTTGTTCCCTGGGGATGCCTGGAGTCCCTGTGAAGTGAAAACTGAGGCACCAAGCTCAGCTGATGTGACTGAGGTTAAGTAGGTTGAAATCCACCCTCAGCTTATCAGCACAACCAGGTTTTCAAACCTGCAGAAACAATCTCATTTTATTTATTGCTTCATATAAGGTAAGATGCATGTCAAGGATTTGGTTTTACTTCACATACTTCATTTTGGGGAATTATGTTGACATCTGTTATAATCTCTAGTCAGTTATTTAAAAAAATTTGCGGATAAGTCCTCCAGCTTTCATTGTTTTGTCTGACAAGGGGTAGAATACTTCTAATGCATCAGCCTTCCTCATTTACTTAGCATCACACTGACACAGGACATTGGCATTTTTTATTTCTACAACTGAAGTTCTTCATCACCTATGAAAAAGGAAGAATTAAGGTACTTTTCTTTTCATCTTAAAAAGTTTAAATTAAACTATGCCTCTGGTTTTCTCAAAGGCAAATTTCATTTAAGACTGCATATAAGGTCCAGTATTTAAAGAACATTAATTATAGCTGGATGATGCGTGTTCAGATTATAAAACCTGGATGTAGCAAGCTAATTTTTACAAAAAGACTTATCCTGTCATGTTCTTGGGGAACAAAAAAATTATAAAAAAGGAACAGTGAGTTTTTCCCTTCGAAAGAATCTCAACAATTCCAGACACCTGGTAGTTCAACCATCTTCTAGTTGGAGAGCACATCATATAACTACGGATAACGTATCTCTGATTTCCTGTAAGAGATGTATGCTGTTACATCACAAAACCACAGTCAACACAGAATTTTCTAACCTGTAGGCAAGGTTCACAGGGGAACACTTTCATCCATACAATAAAAATTATCAGATGGTTTCCCCAGAGAAGAAGTCCTCAGGATATAGCATTCTTCCTCAGGATGTAGCATACTTGCAAAGTCAAGTGTTTCATGCAAATCCTTCAAAGAGCATCAGTACTGTTGACATTCTATGCTTAGTGCTGATGTCTGGTCAGTTCTTAGACTAAACAATGCTGGGTATGAAGGATGAGCTCAGCCCTTCATTTCCAGGTCACTCTCATGGCAAGGGCACAGAGTTGGGGAGGAATAAGAGGTAAGAGTATTTTGCTGTGTCAACACAACTTGGTTCAAAACAGAACTCCAAACACAAAAATTTGGCCAAACAGGGAGCACCACCTTTTCATTCATATCTGGATTACCTGGCCTCCTGTCTTCACAGAAGTCAAGTGGCATTGATGAAAGTACTAATCCACAGACTGACAGATAGATGTAAGCACGTACCTAAGTCACAGCTGCCTCATCTTCACATCATTAAGAATGAATGCTAAAGAATCACCAGCTAGTGAAAGGCCTGCATGTGCCACAGATTAAAAGAAAGAAATTAAAATTGTCAAAAAATCAAAGAAAAAAATATCAGAATTTCTCTGGGAAGAAAAACAGGATGAAAGAATCAAATTAATTATTTACAGTCAGTTGTCCTCTCAATTTTGCTAAAAAATCATTTTACTGGCAAATTTGAAATTACAAAAATCACCTGACTCATCTAATTTATTTTAGGGTATTTCTTTCAGGGTAGGAGAGAATAGACTATTTCAGTTGGAAAGGACCTACAGTGATCACCTAATCCAACTGCCTGTCCATTTCAGGGCAGACCAAAAGTTAAAACACATTAATAAAGGCATTGTCCAAATGTTTCTTAAACGCTGAGAGTCTCAAGACCTTCAAAGGAAGAGTAGTTGAGGCAGTACAATCTCGAACTGTTGGTGCCGAGCAATTGTTGATAGAACGGTTCGACCATGGGCCCTGGGCTAAGCGCAAGGACAGCTCTGCGTAAAGCAACTTTTGTAACTGCAGGGACCAGTACGTTAGAACACTCGAAGGTTAAGGAGTAAGCAAGACGATTAGATTAAGGGACTCGGCACGATTGTTATGTCTACAAAGAAGCTCAAATGTGTGAAAGATAAGCTTTGTTAGTTAATTGTTGCTAAATGCTTTGTAGCCAATCAAGTTAAAACGTGTGTAACGAGATGTAGAAATCACCAATCAGCAATATGTATATGTGGCATTAGCTCTTAGATTAGTGTATAAATATCGCCTTCTGATTCAATAAAGTGGGACATTTGTTTGCATCAAACAAGTCTCCGTCTCGCATCTGTTTGCATCAAACACCCACTGCGACAAGTAGTGAGGTGGATCAGGAGCTGGCTGAAGGACAGAGGCCAGAGAGTTGTGGTCAATGGGATGGAGTCTAGTTAGAAGTGGAGTCTGTTTCTAGTGGAGGCCCTCAAGGGTCAGTACTGGACCAGTGCTAATCAATATATTTATTGATGGCCTGGATGAGGGAATAGAGTGTACTATCAGCAAGTTTGCTGGTGACACAAAACTGGGAGGAGTGGCTGACACCCCATAAGGCTGTGCTGCCATTCAGCACATTCAACCTGGACAGGCTGGAGAGCTGGGCAGGGAGACATTTAGTGCAATACAACAAAGGCAAGGGTAGAGTCTTGTAGCTGGTAAAGAACAGTCCCAGGTACCAGTATAGGCTGGGGACTGAGCTGTTGGAGAGCAGCATAGGGTAAAGGGACCTGAGGGTGTTGGTCCATGGAAGAATAACCATGAGGCAGCAATGTGCCCTTGTGGCCAAGAAGGCCAATGGCATCCTGGGGTGCATTAGAAGTGGGGTGGTTAGTTGGTTGAGAGAGGTTCTCCCCCTCTACTCTGCCCTGGTGAGGCTGCATCTGGAATATTGTGTCTAGTTCTGGGCCCCTTGGTTCCAGAAGAGCAGGGAACTGCTTGAAAAAGTCCAGCGTAGAGCACCCAAGATGATGAAGGGGGTGGAACATCTCCCTTCTGAGGAAAGGCTGAGGGAGCTGGGTCTCTTCAGCTTGGAGAAGAGGAGAATGAGGGGTGACCCCATTAATGTTTATAAATATGTAAAGAGTGAGTGCCAGGAGGATGGAGTAAAGCTTTTCCCAGGGGTGACTAACAGCAGGACAAGGAGCAGTGGTTATAAACTGGAGCATAGGCGGTTCTGTATAAATATTAGGATTTAATAATTTTTTCACTGTGAGGGTGACAGGGCACTGTCATCCAGTGAGGTTGTGGAGTCTCCTTCCCTGGAGACATTCAAAGCCCACCTGGACAGGTTCCTGTGTGACCTCCTGTAGGTGACCCTGCTCTGTCAGGGGGGGGTTGGACTCAATGATCTTTCGAGGTCCCTTCCAACCCCACACTTTCTATGATTCTCTGATTCCAATTCCTATGCATAGTGTTACAGAATAGGATAAAAGTAAATACAGCTACAAGGAAAGAAAACCTCTCCTATTTTCTTCTCTTTCATTTCCAATTTTTGGTCAAATAGTTCATGCTCTATAAATTCTTCGCTGATGCAAGGCTGTATAACCTCATCCATGGGCTCTTGCCTACAGATGTTCCCTCTATATAATACAACGTCAGATACAATAACCTTCAAGGTGTTTTTTTCACTTTAGAAGAACACTGTAAGCAATGCCATTTCCATTTGTAGTGCTCTGCTGAGCAACATTTTAATGTAACACTGTTTAAAACATGCACACAAACGTAGTAGAAAGAAGCAGAGACTTGGGAATGAACAACAACAATTATCAGAAGCACTG
Source organism: Calypte anna (assembly GCF_003957555.1). Lineage (NCBI taxonomy): Eukaryota > Metazoa > Chordata > Aves > Apodiformes > Trochilidae > Calypte > Calypte anna. The sequence goes on from NC_044244.1 coordinate 156,507,889, forward strand.
TAAACCTCTATGTGAAGGGTATGATTAAAGTAAAGAAGAAATCTGTAAGATCTTATAGAAAAATGAATTGTGCAGAAAGTATTGCAGTCATTCTCTCCTGATATATAAAGGACTTGGGAATTCCAGCAGACTTGAAAGGCAAGACATTTACAACTGATTTCTTTTTTCACAAAACAAGTGATAGGAGAAATTAATCTCCTCTGCTTTCCTCTGCTATAGTTGTCTTAGTGTGTTTTAGAAAAGGACAAAATATACACACAAATAGTAATAAAAAAGAAATGTGAAAATCCTGAGTGTGCTATCTTAGTGCAGAGAGTTAATCCTTGGTGTCAATTTAAAAACTAGCCAGGGGAAGGCTGCTGTACAACTGGCTGCTTAGGGGATTTGGAGTAGAACAGAAATTGTAGCACTTTGCTGCTGATCTGACCCAGAGTAGCGATTTCATGCATAAGGTCAGATGTTGTAGCCCAAAGAGAAACACACTGGGGACAAGGAGGCAGAGGCATCCCTGAACTGATGCTATTTAAGCCTTGTTTTTGGACAGATTTTGAAAAACCTGGATCCTGCACTTCCTTATCAGGGGGTTATAATCTTTTCTTTGCCCTTTTTCAATTTACAGGAAGGCCCAACTCAACACCTCTCTGTTCCATTAATCATTTAGCCATGCCAGTACACCACTGGGGTATGGTGAAGTTGAGAATTTCCTCATCTCCTTGAGACACCTCTGTGTTTTTCAGAGGAAGGGAAAACTTTGCTTCTTTCTTCCTCCACTCATAAACAGCAGTGCCTGTGAAAGGAGAGATGGCTAATGCAATCTGCCATGTGGAAATATTCTTTGGAATGTAGTGCTCAAGCATATGTTTCTGCTCTTTCAGATCAAAAATAAAGGAAGAAAAAGGAAAAAAGGAGAATTTTTAACAAAAGTAAGATGTTTCCCACTTCCATTGTAACAGTGAATTGATAGTAATTACCTATTCAATATGGGCAATGACCACACTGAAAAAAAACCCAACAGCTTGTTCCTTGCTAGTCTGAAGTTACTATGAACACAATTAAAATAAGCTTTCATCCTCACCCTAGATTATTATAGGTTATTATATATAACAGTATAGGTTATTATATATAATAGTACTGCTTGAGTGAATTCTGCATTGTAAACCTGTGTGGTTTTTTTCCTGAAAAGTACTTTTACAGGCTTAAAAGAGATGAAACTTGTGGCATTATTGTGAGGTTATTTTTTAAAAATGAGAGTTAGTGAATTTTGCTCATGCCTAGGTTTGATTTTACTTACTTCTCTGTGGCACAGAATACAGTGACCTTTCACAAATAGAAAAAACTAAAGATGACCTGTTGTACTAGGCAGAAACATTTAAGAAAATGTAAGTTATGTGCCAGAATAATGAAATGAAAAATGCTACGATAATGTACATGCCTGACGATTTATATAAAGATTGAAATTGTCATTAAAACCCACCAAATTCATGCACTGTATCTCTTGCCCAGAATATTCATGGAAGTATAAAATATTGAAATTTGACTAATTATTTATTTTCACGTTTTTAATTATTAAAGGTATTAACTTTTGTCATGCTTTTCAAACTGGGAAATAAATGCATAGTTTCTTGACAGTTTCTCCATCCAGATCTTGGCTACATATGCTGCAATTTGACATACTGTAAGCAGAAACACTTGTGTTTCCATTATACTTTGAGTAATCTTGTATATTAAAAACTACTCTGTCAGAAAAAAAATACTGCCTAAAAGTTGTTTTGAACAGTATATTTGGCATTGAAAAGACACCTTATGCATATTTGTTAAATTTAATATAGTTCTGTGAATTTTTTGTCTGAGTCTGTACACCTTAATCTGCATGAATTTCTAGATCTGATTATGCCTTTTCTGTCCCTTAAGAATTTCCTTGTAAAGGAATTAGGTGGTTAAATTCTGAATTTTTTATTTTGTTTGTCTTCGAGAATTCCATCTGTTTTTCCTCTTATCTTAAAAGGGAACGGTTCTTTTAAGTGACCATAACTGCATAAGTATGAATTGAGTGCATATATATTGTTCCTATGAATAAATACATCATAAATTATTTTACAAGCTAGAATTGTAATTTTCAGACTATTTGCCAACATTTGATCCTGTCCATAATAACTTAGATATAGACTTGTTGTTAAGAACATAAATTTAAATGTGTGTCTGTGGTGGGTTGACCCGAGCCATCAGCTAAGACCCCACTCAAGTCCCTCACTCACTCCCCCTCAAGCAGGTTGAAGGAGAGAATTTGAAGTGCAAAAATGAGAAAAAAACCCTCATGGCTTGAGATAAAGGCACTTTAGTAAGAGAAAGAAAAATAAAAACAAGTGATGCTGAAAGCAGCCCCACTCATCAACCAATGCCCAGTGCCCAGCCAGTATGCAAGAAATGGTTATTTTGGAAAATCTCCTTGCCCATGTTATTTCTGAGCATGGCATTATTTGCCATGGGGAATCCCTCTGGTCACTTGGGGTGTGCCAACTCCTGGAGCAGCACAGCAAGAAAGAGGGGTGGCCTTGACACTGTGCAAGTGCTGCTCAGCAATACCTTAAACACAAGTGTGCTATCATCACTTTTTCTGGTCACCAGACTAAAACACAGCACTATACAGCCTGCTATGAAGAAAATCGACTCCATCCCAGCCAAAACCAGTACGGTGTGTATGCAAAGCACACATTTTAGGCACTTCCATAATTGCAGACCTAATCCGTTAGCAAGATTAATAAGAATTTAGTTATGTGGATAATAGTGTCTAATTCTCTTTGTTCGCAATGACCTGAGCACATCCTTGAAATAGTTAAGGTGCCCCATTTCAAACTGTTTACTGCCCTGCATTGTTTCTAACAGGAGCCAGAACATAGCTGGCACTCATCACAAATCACAGCAGGTAAGAAAACTGTCATTTAAAAAACAGGTGGAAGGAGAAGTCAAGGACTCAGTCTTCGCTACTTTGCCCTCCTCTGTTTGACAGGAGGCAGCAATGACACCGGGTCCCATCCAATAACCTTAACAACTGAAGATGTGCCAAATTCTGCTCTTCTCATTAAAACAGAATTATTGTGAAGGCACAAATGGAGAGTGCAGAGGTGAAAACAACACAGTAGCCTAGTGTTTAGGGTGCTCATCTGAAAAGGAAAACTTGGGTCTATGTAATTAAATGTTGGCTCTCTGTTTATTAGATAATATATTTTAGTATCAATTCTTAAGTTAATTTTGAGATCTTTTCCATTTTGTCATGCAGCTTATGATTCCTGCTATGCTCCTAACACTTTGGTTTTCTTCTAGACTTTGAAAGAATTTAAAACCAGTCATTCTGACTACATTCTGTGGATACAAGAATATATATGAAATGCATAGTATGAAATTGAATTAGTAGATTAACTGATTGTAATAGGACATTTGTAATTACATAGCATGACCTGCATAGCACAGTCCATAAGATTTTGAATTAATTCCTACTGGAACTGGAGCATATCTTCAAGATAAAAATGCAGTTTCAATTTAAAAGGCAGTCTGTAATTAAGATTTTACCACAGCCCTTAATATATACTTACAGTGTTACGTGGTTCCTCTCAGATAAAAATTTGCCTTTTACTTCAAGAAGCTATGTCAGTGCCAAGATTAGCAATTACATTGTGAAGCTCTGTACCCCTCAATCTCTTTTTTCTTTTGTTTTGTTTTTGTTATTTGTTTTTGTTTGTTTGCATGGTTTTTGTTGGTTTGTTTTTTTTTATGATGCCAGTGGAAGAATGTATTTGTAAGAAGCAGACTATTTGTGCAATGCAGACAGAAAATATGCTTCATAATAGAAGCTGAATTCCAGATTTTGCTCTGATCCCTTCCTCTTGCCTCTCAAAGTGTCACTAACTTGCAACTCAATCAAATCAGTTACTTCAGGAATTGAATTTTCTATGCTTCCCCTGGGCTCAGCTCCATTACACTCTCCAAGTCACAGTCCCATTACAGAGAATCACTGTCAGCTAACAGAAGGAAACCTTTCCTGTTGGCAGATTGACACCACCTTCCTGAAGGGTGGATACTAAGCCATGGAACTTTTGTTGGCATAGCAGTTCCAGTGCCTGAGGACCTGCTAGTATAAGTAAACTTATTACTGGGTATATATCCTCTGCGTTCTATCTGAAAAAATTATAATTGGAAAATTGTATTGTGAACAGGTATCCATCTTTCACTCTAGAAGAGGACTGTTTGTTTTGAAAATGTATTTTTATGCTATTTTGCTAGCATATGGTCTTGTTTTATGATGTATATTGGCATGTCTTGGAATGGAAAACAAAGTGCAAACATGCCTCCCTTACTGACTTACGACCAGGAATAAGGTGAGATTTAATGTATGTGAATATTCACTACCATGAAAATTGATTTGGAATTCTAGTGTAGCCTTTGAATGTAAAGTACACCTATTATAGATATTTTCCCTGTATGTACCCACAAGATATGCATTTCTGTATATTGTGGATGTTATGCTAAAAAATTTGAAGAACATTTCCCCACATTTGATTTTTTGAATTGGATAAGTTTAATTGTATTTCCATGAAAAAAATTTTGCACAAGTGAATTTGTGAAGGTATTTTATGGTCACACAGATGTTCTGTGGAGCATAATACTAGTACTTATAGAAAACTATAGAAAGTAGTTCAGAGAAAACAATGCTGAGCAAAGGCCTCATTATTCTCTACAATTACATGAAAAGAGGCTGTAGTTGAGTAGAAGTGGATGTTGGTCTCTTCTCCAAAGAAACAAGCAACAGAAAAGGAGGAAGTAGGCACAAGCTGTGACAGGGGAGGTTGAGATTGCCTATTAGGAAAAAAGAAAGTGTAGCTCTGGTGCTCAGGGATATGGGTTAGTGGTAGACTGGCCACTGGGCTGGATGAAGCCAGTTGGACTTGATGATCCTCAAAGTCTTTTTCCAGCCAACATGGTTCTAAAGCTGATCGGTTTAAAGCTGTCCCTGATCAGTGCAGGATGATTGGACTACGTCACCTTTAAAGGTCCCTTCCAACCCAGTGCATTCCATTGGTTCCACGGTTCCATGGTTCTGTTTTCCAAGGGCTCTGTTGAGCCGTTGGGGTGACACCCCTGGCAACGGGCACAGTGCCCGCAGAGAGAGTGTTGTGCAGGCAGGGAGCAGCACTTCGGAGAGCCACACTCTTGCCCAGCATCTCTCTGTGGCATCGCGACGCCCTTGGCAGCCTCGCTTGGGCCATTGGGCACTGCCCTCAGACCACCAGTGTGTCCCAGGCGAGGCTTTTCCCAGCGCATTTAGGATGGGACAGCTGAACTGCAGCCATGGCTCCAGGTAGGCTCCGCCTGTGACCCGGGAACACGCCGGCACAGCCCTTGGCGCCCCGCAGCAGCCGCCTCCCTCATGCCCGACACCATCTGCTCTGCAGGAGCAAGCGGGAGCGCGTGCCCATCCGCTCCCTCGAGGTGCTGCTCCGCCAGCGCGTGAGGGTGACCCTGGGCCGTGAGACGAGGGAAAGGGACCTCTTCCTCTTGAGCGATGTTTTGATCATCGCCAAGCCCAAGTAAGGCTCCTGGAGCCCATCTGCCTTTGCTCCCAAGCCCTGCTCCTGGCACAGGGCACAAGGGCACGGTCTGCCAAGGAGCAGCCCCGGGGCCCCTGGCACCCTGCTGGGGGATGCGCTCATGGCCATGCCCGTGGCAAGAGGATGCCAGAGGGGAGCCCCTGGGCTGAGCTGCCTCTGGGTCACTGCTTGTCACTTTTCTTTACAGACGTGGCGGAGCCCCACGCCCCAAGCTGGTCCTGGCCCTGGACCAGCTCCAGGTGCTGTGCGGCAGCACAGGGGCGGCCGGGGATGGAGCTCAAGAGGAAGAAGGGAAGAACAGCAACTCCTTTGTCCTCACCTGGTCCCATGGCTCCTGCATCGTCACCTTCCCGTGAGTCTGGCTGACATGTCCTGCCCCACGGGGCTTTGTCCTGCCTCTGTGGCCTTCCCCGCAGGACAGAGCTGTGCCTGCACCCGCCCCTGCCCCCAGCCTGCAGGTGCAGTGGGACACTGGGGCTGTTTCTTTCTGCAGTTCCTGGATGCTGAAGGAGCTCTGGGTCAGCGCCTTCCTTGGGTAAGCTCTGCCTGGCAGTGAAGCCTGGGGTGGACGTGGTCACGTCCTGGGGGGAAAGCTCCACCTGCAGCTGTACCATGACAAAACACTGGTCCCTGCTCTGGGGACAGATGCCCCCATGCCTGTGGTCAGCTCTTGAGTGGGCAGAGATGGCTGAGTTGCTTCACGTGGCTGTGGGGCTCCAGCTGACTACCAGCCCTGTCATCACCACTGCCACTGCTCTGCGCTCCACTTCTGAGTGCCATCTGTCTGCTTCTTGGGAGTGCTCCCTGGGCTGGCAGGACAGGGAAAAGGTGTGTCTCACACATCTCTTGGTCTGCCTCTTGCCCACGCACAGTATACCAGAAGAAGGAGAGGGACCCAAGGTGACCCAGCTGCCCTCCATCAACCTCCTGCTGAAGGTGCTGAGTGGCCTCAATGCTGTGAGTGTCCCTCCTGTCTCCCCTCTCTCCCCAGGCTCCATCCCCCGCCAGTGCTCTGGATGCACTGCTTCTCACCTTCTGCTCCCTTCTCCTTGCCCAGGAGAAGACACTCAACACCAGCAGGCTGGAGAGGCTGCTGGAGGAGCAGGCAAAGGTCCGGATGGGTTGGGGAGGGATGTCAGCTGTCCCCACCTCTCTCCCACACAGGGCCAGGGACTGGTGAAGTTCCCTGATGGCCCTTTCTACTCTGGGGCTGCTCGGTGAGCACAGCACATTTCTTGCAGGCTGATGCAGAGCAGCAGCCACCTCCCATGCCCTCTGGCAGTGGAAGGGAAGAGGGTCATGCGGCTGGTGAGTTTGGAGCAGACAGACGCAGGGTGGCCCTTCTCTTCACGGCCCCATCCCCACGGCCTTGCAGCAGCAGCAGAGTTCCCAAACGCTCTTGTTGTTCCCAAACGCTGCCTCTCCCCTGCCCTTGGTGGGGGGTGGGAGGAGAGGGCTGAGAGGGGCTCTGGGATCAGCAGTTCCTAGTGCTTCTCCTCCAGGGCTCTTTGCTCTCTTTCCCTTGGCAGCAGGTGGGAGCCGCAGGAGGAGGTGGGGGCTGCCCCGGCTCTTTGGGTGGCGAGGGACCTCGGCCACTGCAGAGGCGCCCAAAGGCAGCAGTGCCTGCCTGGCAGCCCCAGGCTGGGGCTCTGGCAGCAGTGCTGCTCTCTTTGGGCAGCCCCTGGCAGCGGTCTGCAGCCAGGACGGCACGCTGCCCCAGCCCATCCAGGTGAGCAAGCCTGGCCAGAGCATCCCCATCCATCCCTCTGGCTCCTCTGCAGAGGTGGTGTCCCCAGCAGAGGGTACCAAGATTTCTCCTGCCCACGGTCCCCCCTCCAGCCATCTCTCCCTCTTAGTCCAGCGCAGCCCAGCCAGAGCTGCCCAGCTCTGTTCACACTCGCTCCTGCCCCTCAGGAAGGTTCCTCTGCCCCTCAGGAAGGTTCCCCTGCCCCAGGGCCTGTCTCCAGCCCAGCAACTCTCTCCTCTCTCCTCTTCTCTTCTCTCCCCTGCTGCAGGACCTGCTGGCTCTCCTGCACCAGCAAGGGCCATCCACGGAGGGGATCTTCCGGCTGGAGGCCGAAAAGCGTGCCTGCCGCCAGCTGAGAAAGGCCCTCGACAGCGGAGCAGAGGTCCCCCTCGGGAGCCATCCTGTGCACCTGCTGGCTACCATCTTGAAGGTGAGCAATGCTGAGATGGAGCCCAGCAGCTCCTGGCTCTTTGGATGCTGATGGGCACCTGCCAGAGCTGCAGCCAAAGCTGGGAGCCTGCTCTGAGTCGGCTAGAGCACTGGGGATGCTGCCTGTGCTCCCTCTGGGCAGCGATGGCCAAAGCCTCCGCCTCAGCCACAGCCCTTGGCATTGCAGGACTTCCTCCGCGACATCCCCTCCAAGCTCCTTCAGGAAGAGCTCTATGAGGAGTGGATGAGAGCCCTGCAGAAGACCAGCGGGCAGGAGCGGCTGGCAGCACTGAAGGAGTGAGTGTGGCGAGCAGCCTGCCTGCTCCCTCCACAGGGACTGCAGAACGGGGGACTTGCCTGGAGAGCGATGGCCTCGTGGCCAAAGCTGTGTTATCTGCCAGCCACCTCTTGTCTTGCTGCTGTGGGCTGGGGGTGTGGGGGAAGGAGCACAGGGCACAGGGAAGCCTTTCTCTCCTTGCATCTCTTCCCAGAGGCAATGGGGCTGCTCCAGGCAGGGAATGTTGGCAGAAGAGCAGGGAGGGCTATCTCAGCAGAGGTGGTCCCTCTGTTGTAGACCATGGCTGGCCAGGGAGCCTTCCCTTGTCTGCTCCTGGCTGAGATGAAGCTGGGAGAGTTGTGTAGCTGACAACATCCCCTTTGGTCATGTTGTGTTCCTGCTCCCTCAGGGTGGCCAGCAAGTTGCCTGAGGCCAACCTCCAGCTCCTCAGGAGCTTGCTGGCCCTGCTTGGAGAAATCAGCAGGCATGCAGACACCACCCGCATGACTGCTGGCCACCTGGCCATCTGCCTGGGGCCAAGCCTCCTCAGCCCACCCCAGGAGCAGACCCTTCCCCTGGATGTGCTGCTGCAGGTGACAGGGAAGGTACGTTGTGTTCCCCAGGCAGCCACAGGCTTCTGGGCACACCTGAGCTTGGCTGCTGAGAGGCACCTGGCTGCTTCCTCTCTTCAGGAAAGGCTGTGTTGGAGCTGCTGCTCAGAGCAGCGTCGCAGCGGCAGCTTTGTGTTCAGGGCTGGGAATGGCATTTTCAGACAGATCCTGGAAACCTGGAAACCACTGCTTTTTTCTGTGCAGGTGATTCAGCTTCTGGAGTTCCTCATTGACCACCACAGGGAACTCTTTGAGGAGGAGGCTGCTGAACCAGAGGCAGAAGGAGAAACATCAGAGGTATGTGAGGTTCCCAAACAGCATGACAGGAAAAGCCTCCACCCTCAGCAAGTGGGCCTGCTGCCCCAGGGACAAGCGGGAACATCCAGCAGCCTGCAGCTCTGCACAAGTGCAGGTTGATAAGGCTGATGCATGTTGGCCATCACACTTGGTGGGGTGATCCCACTGGAACTGACTCAGCTTAACTGAGCAAACTCATCCAAGGGATCTCTGTGTTAGGCAGCAGTCAGGCAGGTAGCTCCTCCCCAGCTCTTAACTTCAGCACTTCCATTGCAGGTGCCTGCACTCTCCTCAGAAAGCCAACATGTGGAGAGTCAGGCACCACAGGAAACTGGTTCAGAAGAGCAGGAGGGTGAAACCAGAGCTCTCCAGGATCCATAGGCTGCAAAGTAGATCCAAGCGGACAAGAGGAACTTCATGCAGCTCAGGTGTGTAACAGGTTCTGCTGTCTACCTTTCAAAGCTCTGAACACTGCTCTGCAGTTCTATGGGAACTATTTCCAAGGGTCACAGAGATGGTCCCAGAGAGGAAGCATGCACCTCCCTTGGGAGAACGTGTCTGTCAGGAGAAACTTCCCACTCCACTGCTGGCAGTTTTCACTGTGTACTTGCTGAAGCTCTGTTTGTGCAAGGTGGAGCACATGCCCCAGCAAGGTGACAGGACTCACCATCTTGGTCTCTTTGACTCAGTGCTGGCCAGATTTTTGCTTGCTCTTTGGAAAAGAGCACATCCCATCTTCCAAGGGGCTCCATGCCAAGCCCTTCTGCCTGGCATGGGGACACTTCACATGTTGGTCAATTTGCCAGGGTCTGAGGGTACCCCACGTCTTGAGAAGGCAGGGTCGAAAGCAGCACTGATGTTTCTGCCATTTTACTTGGGACTTCCTGAAGACTGGAAGACAAATTCACTCTTGTTCCTGCTCTCCTGGTTTCTTCAGCACTTTCTGAATCTCTGCTTGCAGGTGCTGATTTTTTTTCCCATGCTTGGATTCCCTGGATGAGCTCTGACACCTGGGCCTCGAGGCGCAGGATGCAGCCCCAGCACCACCTCGGCGGCTGCAAGGAGAGACACCCGGTGCCCTTCTGCTCTGGCCAGCAGACTTCACTGCTATGAAGGACTGCATTTATGCTGAACAGCCTGAGCTCCCTTTCCTCCCCTTAAACCTGTAGAGATAGAATGATAGGAGTTCTTGTTTAGTCATTTTGGAATTTAGGACAGAGTTGTTTCATGTTCATGTATCAGTTTCTTCTAGTAATTTAGTTTAGGTTTGTTTCACAAGATTGTGGAGGATTGGTTAGCCGAACAAGGGCATACGGACTTGACCAAAGTTGCAGACAACTTAGCAAGGGTCAGAGTGCAAGCTCTCTGACTTGCTGAGGTTGTACAAGATCAGCAGTTTGCAACCTTAGAGTCACAAGTGTCCTTGTACGTGCTGCTCAAGTGTCCTTGTACGTGCTGCTCAACACATTGTGGTCAGCAAAGCAGGATGAAGAAAAGACTGTATCACTGAATAAAAGTAACAGAGAATGAAACTAACTTTCAAATTAATACACCAATCATGAGCTCAGCTTTTGCAATATGTATGAGCTTATTAACAAGAGTATATTAACCTGAACTTGGAATACAATAAATGAGTTTGGTGGATTCTTATATTAAGCGTCTCCTTCTTCCTCATCGCGACACAAGATTAGTCTAGAGTGTATTTTCAGCTAGGTTAGTGAAAAAGCATAAAGAGTGACGAAAGTCATTCTTTATGCTTTTTTTGGATACACTTTGTTACAAATGTAGTGTCTTAGGCTCCCTTTCCTCCCCTTAAGCCAATATAGGAACAATTTTAAGAGTTCTGGTTTAGTTGTTTTTGAGTTCAGAAAATAGTTGTTTCATGTTCTTTCAGCTGTTTGTTCCAGTAATTTTAATATAGTTTTGGTAATGTTAAGATTTCGAGTGTGCATTTAATCTCTCTTTGTTTTTGAAAAGAAGAACTCACTAACTGTTCCTTAGACATCTCTTCCCTTTCCCTGTTTATTTTTTGTCATTTTGGCCCATCTCAAACCAAACTGCAAGACAGGAGGGAGTTTCAAAGGCAGTTGTGTTACCACCTTTGCAATGAACACTGTTGCCTGGGTGGAAAGGAGCTCCAGGCTGCGGGCCCAGCTAAGAGAAATCTGAAGAGCCTGTGGGTGCCTCAGCCCATGCATTTGTCTAAGAGAAGGACAGCACTGCTGCCTCTTGTTGTCTTGGGGTGCACTGGGGATGTGAAGAAGTGCTGGGGTTATTATGATGGGGTAGAGGCTGGGTGGAATATCTGTGTCCATCCATTCAGAGAGGAACTGCACCTTAAAAAAATGCAAATGCTTTTCAGTTAAAGTATTTTTTATTTGCATTTCTAAGTATATATGGCTTTCTGGAAGTTCTTTGTGTTTCTTTACAGAAATAAAGTGTCAAATGTATGTCTGTCCAGTCTCAGGCGTTGTATGAGTTCCTTTCTCTCTCCTCCTCTGTGTTTCACTTCTCTGCCTCTCTGATATTTGGCTGTCCAGGAAGACAAAAAGGTTATGCAAGGGTCGCTCTTCTGTAAGACTTTTGGTTTTCCCAGGAGTTTTTTTTAGTTTTGGTTTTATTTTTCTTTAAATGGGAAACCTGTGAAGAAACCTGCATCCCAGAGAAGATCTTGAGAAGGAGAAAGAACTGAGGATGTAATTGCTTCTTCTATTTGGGAAAGAAAATCACTACTTTCTTGCCCACCACAGAGGCCACTAGTCAATATTTCTCTTATCTTGCTATGCTTTCGTACTTCATCACCTTCAGTGTGAAAGGCCTAAACCTCTTTGCTACATTGTCATACCACAGACTGTTAGGAAGAGAAAAACAAAGAGATCCTCAGGGAGCTGCTATTTGTAGGAAGAAGATTTTTTGTGTTGTTGTCAGCTGGAGGATTGAAAGAACTGCTAAGTTACAAGAGGAGAGACACTTCAAATCTCTCTTGAAATGTAGCTGATGATTCAAATCTCACCTGAAATTATTCTCTATCATCTGGCATAAATGGGGAAGACTCCTTTTTTCCTCAGGAAAGAAAACCAAAACCAAATCCAAAGAAACCCCAAAACCCAAGATGATGATATATGAGAACTAATGTTCCCATGCCATTACGTCATCAAGGGACAGCAAGACAAGGGCATCAAGGGAGCTGAAACATGTTCCTTCATCCCTTTGCATGTTTTCTTCCTACTGGAGCAAACTGGAATGCATGATCATGACCACTGTGGCCATGGTGCCCTCTCAGTGGTCATGCTCTGCATTATGCTAAGGACTAGATGCCTGTGAAATGTGCAGTTCTGATTTTCTTACTGAAAATAAGCACACAGTAAACATGACTCAACTCTTTCTTCTGGCTTGAAATCTGTGTGTGTTCCCCACGTGCTGAGAGAGGAAGGGTGTCTGGGAAATGGCTGCTGGCACTATCACACCCAACATCAGCAAAGATCCTGGGTGCTGCTTGCACCAGTCCATTCAGCCTTCTCATCCTGGCCCCATCCATTCCAGTGACCATGGAAACCTTCTTGCGAAGATGAAACAGGAGATGCCTCCTCAGAGAGGTCTCATGCAAAGAGACCTCTCCTCCTCTCTCAGCTGAGATGGAAGAGGTTACAATGCTGTGAGGAGCTCTTGCCCATCAGTCCTTTTCCAGGCAGTTCCCTAACACCAGACTTTCCCCATCTGCACTGGGCGAGAAAGCATCTCATGATCAGGACTTGCACTCTGCACAGATGTACAATGACCCTGGTTAGGGTTTTCACAGAGAAAACCACCTGAACTTGTCCTTACAACCCTTTAAAATGGATTGTTAAGATTGCAGACACTCATTAGTGGCCAACTGACAAAGGCTAATCCAAATTCCTGCTCAGATCAGACAAAGAGAGGCTCTGATCTGAGCTCCCATATCTGAGATGTTTTCTGTTTCATTCCAGAGAGACAGAATGCGTTGTTTTGTGGTTTTTTTAGTTTGTTTGGTTTTTTTCAATGTGACCCAATAGTCCTAAAAAGGAAACAGTTTTAAAACAAAAAGTTCTTATTCATGTGAAAACTTAATGCCAACAAGTAAGGATATTAAAATATAGGGAGTCTATAGATCTGCATGAAATGAGGGAGGTGATGACATGTTTCAAAACACACTGCTCCATGATGGAAGAAGATTTGCACTGTCAACCTCACAGACAGACAGATACCCATCCAGGTGGGTTCTGAAAGTCTCCAGAGAAGGAGACTCCACAGCCTCTCTGGGCAGCCTGTGCCAGTGCTCTGTCACCCACACCAGTGTTAATCATGTTTCCTGTTGATGTAACGGCATGCAAGCAGTCTGTTTGGGATCTAACTTCAGTTTCAAACTTTATATCGTGCCATTTGTCTTATGCTTTACGAGTGTTTATTTGATTTGAAATGCCCAGGCTGTTGAACAGTTGTATGAACAGGCTGTATGAGCAGTTCCTTCCCAGGAGAAGGTTCCTTCATTGCTTTTTGAAGAGGAGTTTGGGTTCAGCTTGTGCATTGGCACATAGGACACCGCAGTGGGACAGTACTCCCTGTATTCTTAAAGAAAGAACTGGGACAGTGGCCCAAAGCGGGTGCTTGTTACAGCTGTGTCATCCTCACCCCTATCCTGTGCATGGCTTTGGACATCATATGGTGCTTCACAGGAGGATGGTGGGTCCTAGTCATCTGACCTCCCACCATCTGAAAGGCAAGTGGAAGTAAAGCTCTGGAGAGCCAGTCTGCAGGACCATCAAAACTTGATAAAAATAATGGTAAAAGGATCCATGAACATTAAGAGACTGAGGGGTAAAAGGATCCATGAAACTGTCAAACTGTCACCAGTGTCACTCTCTCTCTGTCACCATACTCTCTCTTTTCTTTCTATAGCAATGAACTGTGATTTTTTTAATAGGTAGCAAACCAATCTCACTCATGCAGATTTTATTATTTTACTTTCCCCTGGTCTTTCAGAATGGTTTTCAAACTCTCTCCTATTCCACCACGCCTCTTTGGAAAAAAAAAAAAAAAAAAAAAAAAAGAGAGAGAGAGAGAAACAAGCTGTTTGTTACAAAATGTCAATAAAACATCAGATTAACTCCTGCTCCTCCAAACAAAAATACTTGACAGTTGAAGTCCCAGCAGGTGGCTTCCTCACATGGGAAAAGTAATGTTCTGTATCTTTGCTACTCTACTCTTAGTCTTGTAATGTCTGAGTATTCAGTGCCTATTCAGTGCCTCAAGCCCCCCCCACCTCCTTCCTTAGACCCACAGTACCTCTCTGCCAGCGCTCCCTCCAACAGTTCTTTTCATCTCTTCCCTTTTCAAGACATCTATTTTCCATCTCTTCCTTCTCTTTCTCATCTTCCTCTTCTCTTGGACAAACTAAGCTTGCTTCTTGAAAATTAACTTGCCTTCCCTTCTGTTACTATCCACCCTGGGGTCGATGTAATTTATTATTCAGATTGTGCAAGAACAAAGTCCAGCCACGAGGGGTTGGGTACAGGTAGAAAGTTTTATTGGGTGGACAGCAAATAGCACAAGCAATATGATGTGACCCAGTGAAATTTGGCAAGGCTGTTGTGAGAAAGAGAGAGAGAGAATGAAACAGAGAGGGGGAGAGACAGAGAAAGGTGAGTTCCACTGCAGGCCCCCCCTTGCTGCTTTTGGAAGATGGGGGATCCTGCCCCGCAGTGCTTCGTGCCCACAGGGCCATGGACTCCCTGCCCATGGGCAGCTGTCCCCAGGGCCTGGTCTTTGCTGGGTGCTCCTGCCCAGTCCTGTGGACATGTTACTGCCTCGCTTCACGGGGCTGCTGCTCTTCACCACCATCATCACACCCATGGGGATCTACGCCCTGTTCCCCCTCTGCCTGGACACCCACCAGCTCCTGATTCTTCCCTGTCAGGAGTTTCAGCAGGGAGTTCACAGACTCCATGGAGGAGCTGATAGTCCATAGAGAGGGCAGGGAGGGCAGTGATATAAAGCAGGGCAGGGAGAGAAGGGGCTCCTTGGTGCTCTTGGGGGCCCTCAGCTCCTTGTTTGACACCCTTGACAGGGAAGCACCCAATGTATCAGCTGAGTTAAACCTCTTAATGAGGGGGAGTGAGATAAAAACTCCTCAGTGGTTTTCAGGTCCTTCAGCTCCCTGTTTGACAGCCTGGGCAGGGAGACACAGGGTATCACAGGAGCTGAACGCCTTAAAGCAGGGCCAGGAGAGAAGGAAATCCTTGGTGGTCTTTGGGGCCCTCAGCCCTCTGCTTGATACTCTGGACAGGGAGCTCAGGGTATCAGCAGAGTTAAACCTCTTAATGAGGGGCAGTGAGACAAGGAGATTCTTGGGGATCTTTTGGGCCTCAGCTCCCTGTTGGACAGCCCAGGCAGGGAGCCCAGGGTATCACAGGAGCTGAATCTCTTAATGGGGGAGATGGAGAGAAGGAGGTTCTTGGTGTTTTAGGGGTCCTTCAGCTCCCTGTTTGACACTGGGCTCTCAGACTCGGAGAGAGGTGGAGCACAGAGGGGTCTATCCCCTCCCATTCCCTGCCCATACTTGTAGTGGAACAGAGCGACCAGGTTCCTCTGATCATCAAGAAGTGGTTGTGAGCCGATATCAACTCCACCTGTGCCCAATCAGGGCAGGGCCCCTATGGAGCATGTGCAAGACCATGGGGCCAATAAATAGTGAGGCTCACACCCACTGAGGCAGCTCATTCTAGAGCTAGCTTAGAGAGTGGCTGGTTGCTTGCATAGCAGCAGACCATCTTTGCTAGTTCCACTCTGTGGGCAATAGGCTCAGATCACATCCTACGAGTCTATATCATCGTATCAACGCTTCGATCCCGGACAAGAGACTCCTTGCCGGCTACATCTGGTGGAGAATGCGGGCATAGACCTTGGTCTAGCCCAAATTTCCATCGGATCAAGAAAAAACAGGACCTGACCCAGGGCAAACGACAACCGGCATTTGGGTAAGAAGATCCATTATCCTTCAATTATCATTAAAAATGGGACTCTCTTCCAGCACCCCCTCTGCACAGGGACCTTCCTACTCCCCATCCGCTATCACCGCACGGGCACTTTGGAGGGAGGTCGGAGACTTGCTAAATGAACTCCGCGATCAGGAGGTCCAAAAGAGTATAGTGGGGGTAGAGGCCACCTGGAAAGTGATGGCTAACACCCTAGAAGGGATAAAGAATGAGGCAAGGGCTGTCGTCACCGCAATAGCGGCAATGCCACCAAACGGCAGCTTTATTAAAACACCGCCTCCTGAGGCAGAAACCAGCGTGGTTCCCTCGGCACCCCCACTGCCGCCCGAGGATGAAGGAGCCCAGAAGGCATTCCCTATCCTAAGCAACAACAGCTTCGCCTTCAAGGGCATGAGAGGGAAGGTACATCACACTGTAGCTGAGTTCCTCTCCGACCTCGGATTAAAGGAAGAAAAGGCTCCAGACAATGTAAAGCCATCAACAAGTGACTCTAGCGGCGATGTAAAACCTTCCCTACCGTTACCTCCCAGCCCAGAAAATAAGTGTGACAAAACAGCAGTCACTCCATCAGCCATACCTGTTGGGCCAGAATCAATGATAAAAGCATTATTAGAACAATCCACCCAAGCAATGAAATCCTTGGAGAAGAGAATATTGAACCTAGAACAATGGTCATCATTCCACACTTACCGAGACCCACCCTCCCTCCCCGATGATGATGAGGAAAGCATACCAGCACCACTGTTGCCAAAGCAGACCAACCAGGGCATCGGCAAATCCTGACCCGAAAGATGGTCTGGCATCATTCGTGATGCCATCATCGAAGGAGATTGGGAGCCTAACACCGTAGCCTACCCTATCCTGTATGATAACAACAGGCCGCCCATCTACGAGCAACACAGCTGGAAGACGCTCCAACAGGCGAAAAAGACCCTGAGGGAGGGGGGACTAAGATCGGAAAGCAGCCAAGCCATCTTAGACTGGTTATTCACGGCGGACACTAACTGTCCTCATGACTGCCGGAATCTAGTCAGGTACCTGCTTACTCCGTCCCAACAGATTGTATGGGTAAAGGAGTGGGAACGCCTGGCCCACGTAGAGGCGAACCAGATTCAACAGGGGAGATAATGATTACATGTTTCACGTTAACACCTCCCCTAGTAATCAAGGCAGGAACCCGAGTAGCGCAACTAGTCCTCCTTCCAAAAATGAACATAGGGAAGAACGCCCACACAGCGCGAGGCGACCGAGGTTTTGGGTCTTCGGGAGGCACGATAGTAAGCTTAGTACAACAGATGAAGACTAGACCCATTATTGTTATAAAAATGGTCACCGAAAACGAGGCAAAGACACTTTCAGTGATGTTGGATACAGGAGCCGATGTTACAATTATCAACCTCAATGTATGGCCACGTCACTGGAAGCTCGTCACAGCCCGCGACCCCGTTCAGGGAGTGGGTGGTGGTTCCACCCCCAAGCAAGCCCTAGAACCGATTCAACTCCACTTTCCTGAAGGTCAAAAGATATCCGTGCGTCCCTATGTACTAGCCTTGCCTGGACAACTCGGAGGTTTGATCGGGAGAGAAGTGATGAGTCAACTCGGAGCTGTCCTTTCCATTCCCGAGCCCACCCGATCCCTCCAGAATTTTCAGTAGGGGCCACTGCAAGAGTGCCGCCAACACCCAGACTAAAATGGAAATCAGACACCCCTGTCTGGGTGGAGCAGTGGCCTTTACAGAGAGAGCGGCTACAAATTGCTAAAAACTTAGTAAAGGAGCAACTGGATGCGGGGCACATCCAACCATCAGTAAGCCCATGGAATACACCAATATTCGTGGTCCCCAAAAAATCGGGAAAATGGCGATTAATACAAGATCTACGAAAGGTCAATAACCGGATGTGGCCAATGGGCGCCCTCCAACCCGGGCTGCCCCTACTCACGATGTTACCAAAAGACTGACACCTTCTGGTTATCGATCTCAAAGACTGTTTCTTTAATATTCCCCTGAATCCTAAAGACACAGCGCGCTTCGCGTTCACGATTCCGTCCGTCAACAAAAGTGAACCCGCGGAAAGACACGAATGGGTTGTCCTGCCACAGGGGATGAAAAATTCCCCGACGATATGCCAGATGTACGTGGCCTGGGCATTATCGCCGATCTGCAGTGAGATGCCAGATACATTAATATATCACTATATGGACGACATACTGTTTTGCCAAAAAGCCCCATTCCCCGAAGATTTCAGTCAAACAGTGACCAACCGACTAAAGACCAAAGGATTAATAGTGGCTCCAGAAAAAGTGCAAACGAAATCGCCTTGGAGCTACTTGGGGTGGAAAGTCACCCACGCGATGGTAAGACCTCAAAAACTGGAAGTGATAAGTTCAATCAAAACTTTGAACGATGCTCAAAAATTAGTGGGTGAACTCCAATGGGTCCGACCCATAATAGGTCTTACCAATACAGATATCCACCCCTTCTTGTCACTGTTACAGGGCATGCATCCAGGTACGGTAGTACACTGGACAGATGACCACACCAAGGCATTAAAGCAGGTCGTCCATAAACTGGCAACCAGCTACGCGGATCGGCGGGATGCCGCACAACCCATTGGGATCTGGGTATGCAACCATCCATCATACCCATTCGCGCTACTACTCCAGGACTTCTGCTGGAATAAGGAAAATGGGGAATATTCTCACGTCACCGAAAAACGTCAACATGAGCAGAGCTCCCCAACTTCGGACTCTATAGCCATCTTGGAGTGGCTATTCACACCACACACTCCACAGAAGGGTGTTTGGCAGCAGACCGAAATAATAGCACTTCTGATACGGAAAGGACGGCAGCGTTGTTTAGAAGTAGACGGTCAGGAGCCGGGATGGATTAGCATCCCCATAAAAACAGCTGATTTCGACTGGCTACTACAACGCTCTGAGCCTCTACAACTGGCACTATTCGGTTATTCTGGGGAAGTCCGCCACGGAGGCCCAAGACATAAACGTCTGCAAGCGATCAGCCAGTTCCAGTGGAACGAACATCCATCGGTTTCAGAGCGCCCAGTGTCCGGCATTACGGTGTTCACCGATGCTGGAAAAAGATCAAAAACGGCCGCCTGCGTATGGCAAGACAAAGGTCGGTGGAAACATCATCTGATTCCGGGCACTGCGGAAGACAATCTACAAACACTGGAACTACTGGCCATTATTTGGGCTCTCACACAGTGGCAACGGGCTCCCCTCAACATAGTCTCCGACTCACAATATGCAGTCGGAGTGGCAAACCGTATTGAAGATGCTATTATTAAACCAGTACGGAATAAGCGTCTGCTAGAACTCTTTTACATGTTACAACGTGCACTAAAAGTCCGAACAGAGCCCTGCTGTATCCTTCATATTCGAAGTCATAAAACATCCCTGGGACTGGGTGAGGGAAACGCAAAGGCTGACTCCCTGGTCAGCCTAGGGATTCAGAGCCCGGTGAGCCAGTTTGCAAAGGCTCGGGACAGCCACTCCCTATTTCATCAAAACGCCAGGGCATTAAAGCGCATGTTCTCTATACCATGGGAGGATGCTAAAGGAATTGTTAGAGCCTGCCCCCAATGCACGCAATTTGGCCCGGCCTTGGGTATGGGAGTAAACCCGCGTGGATTGCAAGCTGGCGAGACGTGGCAAATGGACGTCACCCATGTCCCAGAATTTGGACGATTAAAGTATGTCCACGTAACAGTGGATACTTTCTCTGGAATGATTTGGGCAACAGCTCAAACGGGGGAGAAAGCTCTACATGTGGTCCGTCATTTAACAAACTGTTTTGCTGTCATGGGGGTCCCCCAAGTAGTAAAAACCGACAACGCACCCGCCTATACAGGCGGGAAAGTCCAACAATTCTTTGCTACTTGGGGGGTAAAGCACATCACGGGAATCCCCCATTCGTCTTCAGGTCAAGCGATAGTAGAAAGAGCTCATCGCACCCTGAAGACATACCTACAGAAACAGAAGGACAGCAAGGAGACGGACCCACAGATGCGGCTGGGCAAGGTACTTTTCACACTAAATTTTCTTAGCCCAAGCCGCGACTCAGAGCAACCCCCCGTGCTGTTGCACTACTCCTCACAGAAGATCAATTGCATGCCGGACGTACAGATCTATTATAAAGATCCTTCGACAGGCCAGTGGCTAGGGCCAAAACCGCTGCTGTTCACCGGGAGGGGTTATAGTTGCGTATCCACGGACCATGGACCCCTCTGGGTGCCCAATAAGTGAACGCGCCCTGCCACAAATAGACCACCAAGGAACGACCAACATACCTGATTTATGACTTTTGATTATGCCCCCCCCCCCTTTTTTAACAAAACAAAACAAAAAAACCCAACAAAAAACCAACAACAACAACAAAAAATTTCCCCTTAAAATTGTCATTGTAAATCGTGTATATTAAAAAAAAAAAAAAAAAAGGGGGGGAAATGTAGTGGAACAGAGCGACCAGGTGCCTCTGATCATCAAGAAGTTGGTGTGAGCTGCTATCAACTCCACCTGTGCCCAGTCAGGGCAGGGCCCCTATGGAGCATGTGCAAGACCATGGGGCCAATAAATAGTGAGGCTCACACCCACCGAGGCAGCTCGTTCTAGAGCTAGCTTAGAGAGCGGCTGGTTGCTTCCATAGCAGCAGACCATCTTTGCTAGTTCCACACTGTGGGCAAAAGACTCAGATCACATCCTACGAGTCTATATCATCGTATCAACGCTTCGATCCCGGACAAGAGACTCCTTTCCGGCTACACATACTCCACGAAGCTCAGACAGAACCCAGCCCCTCCTCTCTCTCTCCCGCTCCTTGCTTCGCTGCTGTTCCCCCGCGCTCCTTCACCACCATCTCTCCACCTGCTCTCCAGAATCCATATCCATTGGGTGCTGGGAAGAGCCGTGGAGCCCTCTCCTGAGTCGGCCCTGCTGCAAGGGGCCCTGGGGCACCTATCCCTGCCAGCATCGAGATGGGGCTGTGATTTGTAGTTGTGTACATGTGAATTTTTGTTCCTTAGCCCACACCAGGTAAACTGTAAAAACTGCAGTGGCAGCACTGAGGGTTGCTGCAATTATATCTGAAACATATATTGGCAAGCAGGAAATTTACAAATGGTAAATTTGTAAATTTGAAACCACTGGAAAATTGGAAAAAGGAAGAATAAAACAATAAATAAATAAAAAATTGTCCTTTCTGAAATTTTCATGAAATCATGCAAAAGCAAAAAACTCAGACACCATGACAAAACATTTCCTAGCAGCTCATCAGCTCTGGTTGTTCAGCTGATGGTAAGCATCCAGAGGAAACTACTTGAAGATTCATTTAGAAACCAGAAAACTGAACAGCCAGGAGGGATAATGTATACAATGTGTAACTTCAATGACATTTCCTGTCACTGAGGTGGATTTCAAAGAAGCCTCTCTTGCCAGCACCACCACCTTAAAAAAAAAATAAAGAAAAAAAAAAGCCACCAACAAAAACCTTCCTGGTTATGTACCTACATCTTATAATGAAAAAATAGGTGATAATGTCTTCTTTCCGCTACTACATTGTTCTATAACTGAGAATTAGGATGTGTTACATTTCTATTGCAATTGCAGTGAGGAAAAAAAAGGAGAAAAAAGTTTGAGGCCAGGCGAGACATGTACTCTGTGGTAATCCGTCTGATTTTATTCATCAGCAGTGCTCTTTTATACTGCAGAGGGTTTTAAAAGCCAGATACAAGAAAAAAATGACCATGGCTTTTCCAACTGCAGACATTGCTTACAAGACACTGCACTCTCCCACACTGGCAGATCCTGGGTAAGGCCAAAAGTTGATAGAATGCATAATCCCTTTGTTCAGAGAAGGTGTCCTCCAAATTCCTTCCTATCTTACCTGGCAATGAGCCTTGCCTCATCTTTATTTTTCTGGCAGCAGGCCTTGTCTCGTTGCTATCTTTGGTTGGCCTTGCTTTGCAGCATGGGACCCTGCCTTTTCACTAGCTCTCAGGTACTCCAGGTTTTTTCTCAATTCTTTCCTGAGCGAATTCTATTAAAAAAAATAGAATCTTTCTGTCTTACCAGTAGAAA
This sequence comes from Calypte anna, assembly GCF_003957555.1. Classification (NCBI taxonomy): domain Eukaryota; kingdom Metazoa; phylum Chordata; class Aves; order Apodiformes; family Trochilidae; genus Calypte; species Calypte anna. Next base: position 156,529,963 of record NC_044244.1, read on the forward strand.
GTATAACGGGGACACTTTTAGTGCTAAAATGTCTTCCTGAGATGTCAAAGACCAGAAATATCAGCTACCTATCTTTTTCTCATTTGCTTCCTGTTGGTCACAACCATCTGCAGACAATGTATGTCAAGTCAGTCACCCCCGCTATACCCATTGCTGGGTTGTGATACAATTTGGCACAGATTTTTAGCTCAACTGCACAAAGTAATGCTGGGCCACACCCCTTCAGATTGATACAGAGTAGCAGCACCTGCAGGGGAGCAATACAGAAAATCTGGCAGTTTTCATTAGTAAGGAAAGGAAAACTGCAAGCATTTTGGAAATGAGAATGTAGTGTGGAATTTGACTGACAAAGGGATGCTCCAGTTCCTTTTCAACAGAAAGATATACTACCATCCCAAACAAGAGCAAGTCCTAAGTAAGGAGGCACTTCTGAGGTGGAAAAAAGCAGATGTAACAGAATGGAGAAAATTAAAATCTGCAATAAAACATTGCTTCTAAAAGAAGACTATTTTTCAGATGCAGTAAGACCCTTAACTAATTCTTCTGCAGTAACAAGCTGGAGAACAAGAGGGAGATGGCCTCAAGTTATGTCACAGGTTCTTTTCTATTTGCTCCTAGGAAGCATTTTTCACCAAAAGATATTTCAGACACTGGAAAAGGCTTCCCAGGCAGGTACTGGAGTCATCCCTGGAGGTATTGGAAATGCGTGTTCCTTGTGCTCAGAGACATGGGTTAGTGGTAGACTGGGCACTGGGCTGGGTGAAGCCAGTTGGAGTTGATGATCCTCAAAGTCTTTTTCCAGCCAACATGGTTCTAAAGCTGATCAGTTTAAAGCTGTCCCTGATCAGTTCAGGATGATTGGACTACGTCACCTTTAAAGGTCCCTTCCAACCCAGTGCATTCCATTGGTTCCACGGTTCCATGGTTCTGTTTTCCAAGGGCTCTGTTGAGCCGTAGGGGTCCCAGTGGTGACACCCCTGGCAACGGGCACAGTGCCTGCAGAGAGAGTGTTGTGCAGGCAGGGAGCAGCACTTCGGAGAGCCACGCTCTTGCCCAGCATCTCTCTGTGGCATCACGACCCCTTTGGCAGCCTCGCTTGGGCCATTGGGCACTGCCCTCAGACCAGCAGTGTGTCCCAGGCGAGGCTTTTTCCCAGCGTGTTTAGGATGGGACAGCTGAACTGCAGCCATGGCTCCAGGTAGGCTCCCCCTGTGACCCGGGAACACGCCGGCACAGCCCTTGGCGCCCCGCAGCAGCCGCCTCCCTCATGCCCGACACCGTCTGCTCTGCAGGAGCAAGCGGGAGCGCGTGCCCATCCGCTCCCTCGAGGTGCTGCTCCGCCAGCGCGTGAGGGTGACCCTGGGCCGTGAGACAAGGGAAAGGGACCTCTTCCTCTTGAGCGATGTTTTGGTCATCGCCAAGCCCAAGTAAGGCTCCTGGAGCCCAGCTGCCTTTGCTCCCAAGCCCTGCTCCTGGCACAGGGCACAAGGGCAGGGTCTGCCAAGGAGCAGCCCTGGGGCCCCTGGCACCCTGCTGGGGGATGCGCTCATGGCCATGCCCGTGGCAAGAGGATGCCAGAGGGGAGACCCCAGGCTGGGCTGCCTCTGGGTCACTGCTTGTCACTTTTCTTTACAGACGTGGCGGAGCCCCACGCCCCAAGCTTGTCCTGGCCCTGGACCAGCTCCAGGTGCTGTGCGGCAGCACAGGGGCGGCCGGGGATGGAGCTCAAGAGGAAGAAGGGAAGAACAGCAACTCCCTTGTCCTCACCTGGTCCCATGGCTCCTGCATCGTCACCTTCCCGTGAGTCTGGCTGACATGTCCTGCCCCACGGGGCTTTGTCCTGCCTCTGTGGCCTTCCCCACAGGACAGGGCTGTGCCTGCACCTGCCCCTGCCCCCAGCCTGCAGGTGCAGTGGGACACTTGGGCTGTTTCTTTCTGTAGCTCCTGGATGCTGAAGGAGCTCTGGGTCAGCGCCTTCCTTGGGTAAGCTCTGCCTGGCAGTGAAGCCTGGGGTGGACGTGGTCACGTCCTGGGGGGAAAGCTCCACCTGCAGCTGTACCATGACAAAACACTGGTCCCTGCTCTGGGGACAGATGCCCCCATGCCTGTGGTCAGCTCTTGAGTGGGCAGAGCTGGCTGAGCTGCTTCACATGGCTGTGGGACTCCAGCTTATTCCGAGCCCTGTCATCACCACTGCCACTGCTCTGCGCTCCACTTCTGAGTGCCACTTGGCTGCTTCTTGGGAGTGCTCCCTGGGCTGGCAGGACAGGGAAAAGGTGTGTCTCACACAGCTCTTGGTCTGCCTCTTGCCCACGCACAGTATACCAGAAGAAGGAGAGGGACCCAAGGTGACCCAGCTGCCCTCCATCAACCTCCTGCTGAAGGTGCTGAGTGGCCTCAATGCTGTGAGTGTCCCTCCTGTCTCCCCTCTCTCCCCAGGCTCCATCCCCCGCCAGTGCTCTGGATGCATTGCTTCTCACCTTCTGCTCTCTTCCCCTTGCCCAGGAGAAGACACTCAACACCAGCAGGCTGGAGAGGCTGCTGGAGGAGCAGGCAAAGGTCCGGATGGGTTGGGGAGGGATGTCAGCTGTCCCCACCTCTCTCCCACACAGGGCCAGGGACTGATGAAGTTCCCTGATGGCCCTTTCTGCTCTGGGGCTGCTCGGTGAGCACAGCACATTTCTTGCAGGCTGATGCAGAGCAGCAGCCACCTCCCATGCCCTCTGGCAGTGGAAGGGAAGAGGGTCATGCGGCTGGTGAGTTTGGAGCAGACAGACGCAGGGTGGCCCTTCTCTTCACGGCCCCATCCCCACGGCCTTGCAGCAGCAGCAGAGAGCTGCCCAGCTCTCTTCTTGTTCCCAAACGCTGCCTCTCCCCTGCCTTTGGTGGGGGGTGGGAGGAGAGGGCTGAGAGGGGCTCTGGGATCAGCACTTCCCAGTGCTTCTCCTCCAGGGCTCTTTGCTCTCTTTTCCTTGGCAGCAGGCGGGAGCCGGAGGAGGAGGTGGGGGCTGCCCCGGCTCTTTGGGCGGCGAGGGACTTCGGCCGCTGCAGAGGCGCCCAAAGGCAGCAGTACCTGCCTGGCAGCCCCAGGCTGGGGCTCTGGCAGCAGTGCTGCTCTCTTTGGGCAGCCCCTGGCAGCTGTCTGCAGCCAGGACGGCACGCTGCCCCAGCCCATCCAGGTGAGCAAGCCTGACCAGAGGATCCCCATCCGTCCCTCTGGCTCCTCTGCAGAGGTGGTGTCCTCAGCAGAGGGTACCAAGATTTCTCCTGCCCACAGTCCCCCCTCCAGCCATCTCTCCCTCTTAGCCCAGCGCAGCCCTGCCAGAGCTGCCCAGCTCTGTTCACACTCGCTCCTGCCCCTCAGGAAGGTTCCTCTGCCCCTCAGGAAGGTTCCCCTGCCCCAGGGCCTGTCTCCAGCCCAGTAACTCTCTCCTCTTCTCTTCTCTCCCCTGCTGCAGGACCTGCTGGCTCTCCTGCACCAGCAAGGGCCATCCACGGAGGGGATCTTCCGGCTGGAGGCTGAAAAGCGTGCCTGCCGCCAGCTGAGAAAGGCCCTCGACAGCGGAGCAGAGGTCCCCCTCGGGAGCCATCCTGTGCACCTGCTGGCCACCATCTTGAAGGTGAGCAATGCTGAGATGGAGCCCAGCAGCTCCTGGCTCTTTGGATGCTGATGGGCACCTGCCAGAGCTGCAGCCAAAGCTGGGAGCCTGCTCTGAGTCGGCTAGAGCACTGGGGATGCTGCCTGTGCTCCCTCTGGGCAGCGATGGCCAAAGCCTCCGCCTCAGCCACAGCCCTTGGCATTGCAGGACTTCCTCCGCGACATCCCCTCCAAGCTCCTTCAGGAAGAGCTCTATGAGGAGTGGATGAGAGCCCTGCAGAAGACCAGCAGGCAGGAGCGGCTGGCAGCACTGAAGGAGTGAGTGTGGCGAGCAGCCTGCCTGCTCCCTCCACAGGGACTGCAGAACGGGGGACTTGCCTGGAGAGCGATGGCCTCGTGGCCAAAGCTGTGTTATCTGCCAGCCACCTCTTGTCTTGCTGCTGTGGGCTGGGGGTGTGGGGGAAGGAGCACAGGGCACAGGGAAGCCTTTCTCTCCTTGCATCTCTTCCCAGAGGCAATGGGGCTGCTCCAGGCAGGGAATGTTGGCAGAAGAGCAGGGAGGGCTATCTCAGCAGAGGTGGTCTCTCTGTTGTAGACCATGGCTGGCCAGGGAGCCTTCCCTTGTCTGCTCCTGGCTGAGATGAAGCTGGGAGAGTTGTGTGGCTGACAACATTTCCTTTGGTCATGTTGTGTTCCTGCTCCCTCAGGGTGGCCAGCAAGTTGCCTGAGGCCAACCTCCAGCTCCTCAGGAGCTTGCTGGCCCTGCTTGGAGACATCAGCAGGCATGCAGACACCACCCGCATGACTGCTGGCTACCTGGCCATCTGCCTGGGGCCAAGCCTCCTCAGCCCACCCCAGGAGCAGACCCTTCCCCTGGATGTGCTGCTGCAGGTGACAGGGAAGGTACGTTGTGTTCCCCAGGCAGCCACAGGCTTCTGGGCACACCTGAGCTTGGCTGCTGAGAGGCACCTGGCTGCCTCCTCTCTTCAGGAAAGGCTGTGTTGGAGCTGCTGCTCAGAGCAGCCCCACAGCTGCAGCTTTGTGTTCAGGGCTGGGAATGGCATTTTCAGACAGATCCTGGAAACCTGGAAACCACTGCTTTTTTCTGTGCAGGTGATTCAGCTTCTGGAGTTCCTCATTGACCACCACAGGGAACTCTTTGAGGAGGAGGCTGCTGAACCAGAGGCAGAAGGAGAAACATCAGAGGTATGTGAGGTTCCCAAACAGCATGACAGGAAAAGCCTCCACCCTCAGCAAGTGGGCCTGCTGCCCCAGGGACAAGCGAGAACATCCAGCAGCCTGCAGCTCTGCACAAGTGCAGCTTGATAAGGCTGATGCATGTTGGCCATCACACTTGGTGGGGTGATCCCACTGGAAGTGACTCGGCTTAGCTGAGCAAACTCATCCAAGGGATCTCTGTGTTAGGCAGCAGTCAGGCAGGTAGCTCCTCCCCAGCTCTTAACTTCAGCACTTCCATTGCAGGTGCCTGCACTCTCCTCAGAAAGCCAACATGTGGAGAGTCAGGCACCACAGGAAACTGGTTCAGAAGAGCAGGAGGGTGAAACCAGAGCTCTCCAGGATCCATAGGCTGTGAAGGAGATCCAAGCAGGCAAGAGGAACTTCATGCAGCTCAGGTGTGTAACAGGTTCTGCTGTCTGCCTTTCAAAGCTCTGAACACTGCTCTGCAGCTCCATGGGAGCTGCAAGGGTCACAGAGATGGTCCCAGAGAGGAAGCATGCACCTCCCTTGGGAGAACGTGTCTGTCAGGAGAAACTTCCCACTCCACTGCTGGCAGTTTTCACTGTGCACTTGCTGAAGCTCTGTTTGTGCAAGGTGGAGCACACACCCCAGCAAGGTGACAGGACTCACCATCTTGGTCTCTTTGACTCAGTGCTGGCCAGATTTTTGCTTGCTCTTTGGAAAAGAACACATCCCATCTTCCAAGGGGCTCCATGCCAAGCCCTTCTGCCTGGCATGGGGACACTTCACATGTTGGTCAATTTGCCAGGGTCTGAGGGTACCCCACGTCTTGAGAAGGCAGGGTCGAAAGCAGCACTGATGTTTCTGCCAATTAATTGGGACTTCCTGAAGACTGGGAGACAAATTCACTCTTGTTCCTGCTCTCCTGGTTTCTTCAGCACTTTCTGACTCTCTGCTTGTAGGTGCTGATTTCTTTTTCCATGCTTGGATTCCCTGGATGAGCTCTGACACCTGGGCCTCGAGGCGCAGGATGCAGCCCCAGCACCACCTCGGCGGCTGCAAGGAGAGACACCCGGTGCCCTTCTGCTCTGGCCAGCAGACTTCACTGCTATGAAGGACGGCGTTTCTGCTGAACAGCCTGAGCTCCCTTTCCTCCCCTTAAACCTGTAGAGATAGAATGATAGGAGTTCTTGTTTCGTCATTTTGGAATTTAGGACAGAGTTGTTTCATGTTCATGTATCAGTTTCTTCTAGTAATTTAGTTTAGGTTTGTTTCACAAGATTAGTCTAAAGTGTATTTTCAGCTAGGTTAGTGAAAAAGCATAAAGAGTGACAAAATTCATTCTTTATGCTCTTTTTGGATCGACTTTGTTACAAATGTAGTGTCTTAGGCTCCCTTTCCTCCCCTTAAGCCAATATAGGAACAATTTTAAGAGTTCTGGTTTAGTTGTTTTCGAGTTCAGAAAATAGTTGTTTCATGTTCTTTCAGCTGTTTGTTCCAGTAATTTTAATATAGTTTTGGTAATGTTAAGATTTCGAGTTGTGCATTTAATCTCTCTTGTTTGTTGAAAAGAAGAACTCACTAACTGTTCCTTAGACATCTCTTCCCTTTCCCTGTTTATTTTTTTGTCATTTTGGCCCATCTCAAACCAAACTGCAAGACAGGAGGGAGTTTCAAAGGCAGTTGTGTTACCACCTTTGCAATGAACACTGTTGCCTGGGTGGAAAGGAGCTCCAGGCTACTGGCCCAGCTAAGAGAAATCTGAAGAGCCTGTGGGTGCCTCAGCCCATGCATTTGTCTAAGAGAAGGACAGCACTGCTGCCTCTTGTTGTCTTGGGGTGCACTGGGGATGTGAAAAGTGCTGGGGTTATTATGATGGGGTAGAGGCTGGGTGGAATATCTGTGTCCATCCATTCAGAGAGGAACTGCACCTTAAAAAAATGCAAATGCTTTTCAGTTAAAATATTTTTTATTTGCATTTCTAAGTATATATGGCTTTCTGGAAGTTCTTTGTGTTTCTTTACAGAAATAAAGTGTCAAATGTATGTCTGGCCAGTCTCAGGCTTTGTATGAGTTCCTTTCTCTCTCCTCCTCTGTGTTTCACTTCACTTTTGGTTTTCCCAGGAGTTTTTTTTAGTTTTGTTTGTTTTTTCTTTAAATGGGAAACCTGTGAAGAAACCTGCATCCCAGAGAAGATCTTGAGAAGGAGAAAGAACTGAGGATGTAATTGCTTCTTCTATTTGGGAAAGAAAATCACTACTTTCTTGCCCGCCACAGAGGCCACTAGTCAATATTTCTCTTATCTTGCTGTGCTTTGGTACTTCATCACCTTCAGTGTGAAAGGCCTAAACCTCTTTGCTACATTGTCATACCACAGACTGTTAGGAAGAGAAAAAGAAAGAGATCCTCAGGGAGCTGCTATTTGTAGAAAGAAGATTTTTTGTGTTGTTGTCAGCTGGAGGATTGAAAGAACTGCTAATTTACAAGAGGAGAGACACTTCAAATCTCACCTGAAATGTAGCTGATGATTCAAATCTCACCTGAAATTATTCTCTATCATCTGGCAAAAATGGGGAAGACTCCTTTTTTCCTCAGGAAGAAAACCAAATCCAAATCCAAAGAAACCCCAAAACCCAAGATGATGATATATGAGAACTAATGTTCCCATGCCATTACGTCATCAAGGGACAGCAACACAAGGACGTCAAGGGAGCTGAAACATGTTCCTTCATCCCTTTGCATGTTTTCTTCCTACTGGAGCAAAGTGGAATGCATGATCATGACCACTGTGGCCATGGTGCCCTCTCAGTGGTCATGCTCTGCATTATGCTAAGGACTAGATGCCTGTGAAATGTGCAGTTCTGATTTTCTTACTGAAAATAAGCACACAGTAAACATGACTCACAGCTCTTTCTTCTGGCTTGAAATCTGTGTGTGTTCCCCACGTGCTGAGAGAGGAAGGGTGTCTGGGAAATGGCTGCTGGCACTATCACACCCAACATCAGCAAAGATCCTGGGTGCTGCTTGCACCAGTCCATTCAGCCTTCTCATCCCGGCCCCATCCATTCCAGTGACCATGGAAACCTTCTTGCGAAGATGAAATAGGAGATGCCTCCTCAGAGAGGTCTCATGCAAAGAGACCTCTCCTCCTCTCTCAGCTGAGATGGAAGAGGTTACAATGCTGTGAGGAGCTCTTGCCCATCAGTCCTTTTCCAGGCAGTTCCCTAACACCAGACTTTCCCCATCTGCACTGGGCGAGAAAGCATCTCATGATCAGGACTTGCACTCTGCACAGATGTACAATGACCCTGTTTAGGGTTTTCACAGAGAAAACCACCTGAACTTGTCCTTACGACCCTTTAAAATGGATTGGTAAGATTGCAGACACTCATTATAGGCCAACTGACAAAGGCTCATCCAAATTCCTGCTCAGATCAGACAAAGAGAGGCTCTGATCTGAACTCCCATATCTGAGATGTTTTCTGTTTCATTCCAGAGAGACAGAATGCGTTGTTTTGTGGTTTTTTTAGGTTGTTTGTTTTTTTTCAATGTGACCCAATAGTCCTAAAAAGGAAACAGTTTTAAAGCAAAAAGTTCTTATTCATGTGAAAACTTAATGCCAACAAGTAAGGATATTAAAATATAGGGAGTCTATACATCTGCATGAAATGAGGGAGGTGATGACATGTTTCAAAACACACTGCTCCATGATGGAAGAAGAAGATTTGCACTGTCAACCTCACAGACAGACAGATACCCATCCAGGTGGGTTCTGAAAGTCTCCAGAGAAGGAGACTCCACAGCCTCTCTGGGCAGCCTGTGCCAGTGCTCTGTCACCCACACCAGTGTTAATCATGTTTCCTGTTGATGTAACGGCATGCAAGCAGTCTGTTTGGGATCTAACTTCAGCTTTCAAACTTTATATCGTGCCATTTGTCTTATGCTTACCGAGTGTTTATTTGATTTGAAATGCCCAGGCTGTTGAACAGTTGTATGAACAGGCTGTATGAACAGTTCCTTCCCAGGGAAGGTTCCTTCGTTGCTTTTTGAAGAGGAGTTTTGGGTTCAGCTTGTGCATTGGCACATAGGAACACCGCAGTGGGACCAGTACTCCCTGTATTCTTAAAGAAAGAACTGGGACAGTGGCCCAAAGCGGGTGCTTGTTACAGCTGTGTCATCCTCACCCCTATCCTGTGCATGGCTTTGGACATCATATGGTGCTTCACAGGAGGATGGTGGGTCCTAGTCATCTGACCTCCCACCAGCTGAAGGCAAGTGGAAGTAAAGCTCTGGAGAGCCAGTCTGCAGGACCATCAAAACTTGATAAAATTATGGTAAAAGGATCCATGAACATTAAGAGAACTGAGGGGTAAAAGGGATCCATGAAACTGTCAAACTGTCACCAGTGTCACTCTCTCTCTGTCACCATGCTCTCTCTTTTCTTTCTATAGCAATGAACTGGATTTTTTTAATAGGTAGCAAACTAATCTCTCTCATCTGCAGATTTTATTATTTTACTTTCCCCTGGTCTTTCAGAATGGTTTTCAAACTCTCTCCTACTCCTCCACCGTCCCTTTGGAAAAACAAAAAAAAAAAAAAAGAAAAAAAAAAGAAAAAAAAAAGAGAGAGAGAGAGAGAGAGAAAAAACCAAACTGTTTGTTCCAAAATGTCAATAAACATCAGATTAACTCCTGCTCCTCCCAAACAAAAATACTTGAACAGTCGAAGTCCAAGCAGGTGGCTTCCCTACATGGAAAAGTAATGTTCTGTATCTTTGCTACTCTACTCTTAGTCTTGTAATGTCTGAGTATTCAGTGCCTATTCAGTGCCTCAAGCCCACCCCACCTCCTTCCTTAGACCCACAGTACCTCCCTGCCAGCGCTCCCTCCAACAGTTCTTTTCATCTCTTCCCTTTTCAAGACATCTATTTTCCATCTCTTCCTTCTCTTTCTCATCTTCCTCTTCTCTTGGACAAACTAAGCTTGCTTCTTGAAAATTAACTTGCCTTCCCTTCTGTTACTATCCACCCTGGGGTCGATGTAATTTATTATTCAGATTGTGCAAGAACAAAGTCCAGCCACGAGGG